>NC_133215.1:12971376-13273519 GCF_040436345.1 Pagrus major
ATGGTTCCCCTTTGCCAAATGATTTAAAACAGGCAAAG
Organism: Pagrus major; assembly: GCF_040436345.1. NCBI lineage: Eukaryota > Metazoa > Chordata > Actinopteri > Spariformes > Sparidae > Pagrus > Pagrus major. The sequence goes on from NC_133215.1 coordinate 12,971,415, forward strand.
TTATCCAATGTTTGTGTGTCTTTACTACACACTTTGGTGTTTATTTTTATGTAAAAATACATGTATGCATTGTAAAATGTTTTACCCTGTTCACCATTCTATGTCTAAAAATGTACATAATTTACAATGCATAACTTTAGAGGCCAATCCCTCAAAATATTTTTTTTCTCATAACATACACCAAACTTTCCAGTATTATCTTTATTGTGAAAGTTTTTAAAAAAGTGTTTGTTCATATATCATTGATGTAAAAAAAATATAGTATTATTGATTATTATCAACTGGGGAAGTTTAGTAGAAGTAATATCAATCGGTTAAAACATTTTTACCAAATTCAACTGCAGTGTCCTATCTTAAGAACACAGTGCATATAAAGCATTTCTCTAAATGATGTTAGTGAGGGCTTTTTGTTTCAAAGGAACATACGTGGTATCCTATGACCGCAGTGACACAAATTAAAATCAATTCCCAGTTGTGTTTTCACCTCTAATGTTGAGTGTCTCTTAATCTCAAGGTTACATGAAGAGGAGAAAACAATTCAGGTTCTTGAATCAGCTAAGCCAAAGATCGCCTCCTCTGTTGACACAAGCAGCAAAGACCCAACAGGTCAGACTTCTCCAGACGTGCGCCAAGAATCCTCTTTGGATCCAGCTGAAACCAAACCTGGGACTGACGAGAGGACTTTGATAGAAACGATGTTTGGTGGGAGTCTGATCACAGGTATTCGCTGTTTGCAGTGTAACTGCATCTCTGAGAAAGAGGAGCCTTTTACAGACCTCTCTTTGGCCTTCTGTCCTTCTGCCACCTCTCAGGGCAGCCCTCAACCCGAGGGGCCCTCAGAGGAGCCCAAGGTTCTCTGTCAGGGATCTGTCAATGGTGGCAGTGAAATCCCTGAGCCAGGCTCGGTCAAATCCCCGGCTAGCAATGTCCATTTTGTGCCAGTGACAAATGAGCCTCCTCTCTCTGTGCCTGACCTGGTGAACTATTTCCTGGCTCCAGAGATCCTGGACGAAGAGAATGCCTACTTCTGTGAGAAGTGTAGCTCCCTCCAGCGGGCCGAGAGGACCCTGAAAGTGGTGTCGGCGCCTGAATACTTAATCCTCACCCTGCTGCGATTCTCATATGATGCCAAATGCCATGTCCGGAGGAAGATCCTGGAAAACGTCACCATCCCGCCACTCATGAGACTTCCTGTACATGCCACTTCAAGGCCTACACAATGTTCCTCTTCTACCTCCTCTCCCCTGCAGGTGGATTCTCCAGAGAGCAGCGAGAATCTGGCAAAGAAGCTCAAACCGTCTCAAAAAGATGAGGAGGAAGAGGAGAAGGAGAGGATAGATGGATCGGAGCAGATAAACAGAGGAGGAGAGATGTCAGTCCAGTCAGTGCCCTATGTCCTCAGCTCAGTGGTGATGCATTCTGGTGTGTCCTCTGAGAGCGGCCACTACTACTCTTACGGTCGTAACATTAACGGAGCAGATGGAGCACAGCATCCAGCCAATCACTTTGCCCTCAAGGAGGATTTGGGAAATGGCCCAGCCGAGTGTAGCCTCTCCACTTGCTCAGCTCTCTCAATTCCTCCTGAACAAGAAGACAAACTACCTAATAGTAGCCAGGAGGCGAGAGATTGGCTTCTGTTCAACGATAGCAGAGTGACATTCTCATCCTTCCAATCAGTGCAAAACATTACTAATCGCTTCCCCAAGGACACAGCTTATGTGCTCATGTACAGGAGACAGGAGCTACCGGGGCAGAGCATAAATGGTGGACTGATGGCAAATGGAGTGAGAGTGAGTGCTGAGCCTCCGCTGCAGAAAGATCTACTGGATGCTATTATCAAGGACAACAAGCTGTATTTGCAGGTATGAGGGGGGTGGAGAACAAACATAGTCTCTCACATACACATTATGTTACCACTTGAAATCAGTCTCTATAAATTGTACCAGTAAATGCAAGCCAAGTATGAGGTGATTAGCATTAGAGCATGTGTTTAATCCACTGCTAAGAATTTCAGTGGATATTTTGGCTGAAACGCCACGCTTATTTTCATGCTTTACATGCATTTAATGTTTAACATCATTACCGCTAACCCCTCTAAGTGTGAGGTTATTACGGGAGTCGAGAACTGTACAGGATTCTCTCAGGTGGAAAGAAGCTGAGGGAAAACAGACAGTACTTTCACAGATAACTAAGAGCCTGCAGAGTATAGCAGACTTTTTTTCTTTGACTGAACTCGAAGCCAAATCTGAGCCATCCTGTTACAAGACGTGAGATGTAATTTCACGAGTCATTGAACAGTGCAGGGTTGAGTTGACTTTCCGGTGCACTTGTATAAAGTGACTGGAGTAAATCACCTCTAGAGGGTGCTGTAATAATGTTAACTGGCAACACTGATGCACTCTCAGTCACATACACTTACACCAATGCTTTTTCACGTAGCACAGGTTAAGCATTTGTTTTAGTTTACACCTAAAAATAATCTAACTTGGAATTATTTGTCATTCCACAACGCTGTCAACAGGAACAGGAGCTCAACGCCCGGACCCAAGCTCTCCAGGCCCCTTCATCCTCCTGCTCATTCAGGCCCAACGGTTCAGATGACAATAACCCACCAGGGAGCTGTGGCCCATCTGGTGGTGGAGGAGGAGGGGGAGGAGGTTTCAATACCATTAGTAGACTGGTCTTCTGAAAGAAAAAAATGCGGCAGGAAACCCAGATGAACTGGCACTGAGGGAGTCCTGAACTGTCATACCTTAGATGTGCATATAACCTCATAAAAAGAGCACTGAAATGAACTAAAAACACACACATACACACACACACACGGAGCATATGCGCTGATTTTGATCTTAGATTTGATTTTCTTTAATTCTTATAGTTTGATTATTAAGACAGTTTCAGTCACCATTGAATACATTCTTATTTATTTTGATTATATTTTGTGATCTCAACATTGTAATCTTTCATTTATTCTCATAATTTTAAAACTTGAGGTACAATTCTGATTCCAACAAAGTAAGGATGCTGTGTAAAACACAATTTAAATAGACTGTGATCCTTTCGTAATCTTATTTTACTTATACTCAGTTGAAAACACCACACAGACAATATCTTCAATGTTTTAATTCATCGTCATTTGGGATTTTTTGGGGGAAATATCTGCTTATTCTGAATTTGTTGCCAGCAACACGTTTCAAACAAGTTTGGACAGGGGCAACAAAAATCTAAGAAAGTTGTGAATGCTCAAAAGCACCTGTTTGGAACATTTAACAGGTAAACCGGTTAAGTGGTAACAGGTGATAGTATCGTGATTGGGTGTGAAAGGGGCATCCTCGAAATGCTCAGTCGTTCAATAGCAAGGATGGGACGAGGTTCACCACTTTGTGAAACCCATGATCGTATAAAAGATATTCCTACATGGGCTCGGGAACACTTTGTTAACTGTAATCGGTAAAAACGCGTCATTCAGAAACGATTGCATTCTGTTTTTATTTACGTTTTACACAGTGTTACAACCTTTTTGGAATCGGGGACGTACAAAACACTTATTGGTGAAAGTGTGGTCTCTCCTTCAACAGAAAGAAATATGGCTAAATATAATTTGATATTATAGAAATAACTTCATACATGATAAATATGTAAAACTTGGTTCAGTTTAGAACATGTTCATATCATCTCGCTTGTCAGAGTGTTTATTATATTACCTCACACATAAACACACACACACAGACATATGCAAATACATGCATGTGCAGTGCACAGTACAGAAGAAAGCATTCAACTGTAAGATAAACGGACTGTTTTGATTCGTCATAGTTCTGAACACACAGCTCACAACCTTTGTTAACTTTTCTGATTTGCATGCAGCTTTCCTTCACGAGCTGTGGAGTTTGGTTTTCAAGATGTTTGAATCTTTTTTGCCGTGTGCTTTGGTGTTTTATAAGTTTCATATCCCATGCAATAAATGTACATATGACTTAAAAATATCGTTCTGAAGAATCATGGAATACAAAACTATATGTGGAAAATAATTTCCAAGATAAAGGCATTTTTAATATGAATATTTAATGCTGTTCTACCACTAAAGGATAACTACATCGATAACTGCTTGTTTAAACATATTTGACAAGAGTTAACTGTTTGATGGCATATTTTAATGTATTCCTCTGATTTGATCATTCAGGGAGACTTGTCTTCATGCTGATTTTTATGTGCCTTTTGATATTTAATGCAGATTTTTGAAGAGGACTTTGTTAGCTGTAATGTGTTAATATTCATAATGGTTTCACTTTTCCTAGAGTAAAAGCAAATCAGTATTTGTTTTACTGTCTAACATCACCAGGCAGATAATTTAAGGTGAAGTTTTTTAAAGTGGTATGCTGGCAAAGAGGTGGGCAGATGTTGGGGGACTTAACTCTAAATGTAATGGTTAACACATGATGATACAAATGCTAAAAAATAAGAAATAATGACTTTAAAAGGAAATTAATAAATACTCAATTGAGCAATGGCAAGACAAAGCAGCGTGTGTTCTGTAGAAACCTAAGATACCAAAGGTTGTTAGTGTGTTGTTATGCTCAAGTGTACCTCAATGTCTGTGTCACCTTGCGTGTCCACTGCAGAGAATATATTGACCACTAGGAGTCATCTTAAGTACTAGGTCTCCACTTGAATAGATCACCTACTGTACATAATTTATATTCTTCCTCGCAGTATATACAGACCCTGACATCACCAGTGTGAGGTAGCTAGATCTAAGTGGGGTAAGATGAATTTGAAGCTGCAAATATTACATTTTCTAACCAATTAAATGATTCAAACTGGAAATGGTTAAATGTTCGATTCAGTGCACTATTGTCAATTTGATACAGCAAACCTCAAGAATTCCACTCAGAAACATGCAAATGTTTGGTATGTGAGTGACTTTGTTGATTAAAACAAATACGGAACTGTACGTTGTTGCATAATTCGTCAAAACAAGCGCACCCATCATCACGTTTCTGCTTAAATTGCAAAACATTTTTGCACAAATGGAAGTGAGTATAAACAAAGCAGCAACTGAAAAGAGAACTGGGAAATCACATGCATTCACATACTGCACCCACAGACATAGGACAAATGACAATTATAATGTACAAAAGCAGATTATCTGCAATGGTGCCATTTATTAGTAATCAGCAATTGATATGGTAAAAACTATTGCAGTAGCACTAAAGCTTTCAAAGGGCATTTGGAAGAAAAAAATCAATGATTCTCAATTATTAATCAACCAAACCATTACTTTTCTCCTCACTTTTGTTGAAGTGTTAACTCCTGGGAACAGTATGATATTATAATTCTCTCTCAATGTAATGTCATGTTTGGATTTTAGAATATTTACACGAGTTTTAGGTTTAAAATGTTGCATACTGTATGTGCACATATACATTTGGCGTGACAGGAGATAAGGCCTGGTTTGTTCATCTAATGCGAGTACAAATGAGTTACGCACTGCAACAAGTCACAACACTTAAGACACAGCTTCACACACACACGAAGGCCAATTAGACCAATTTCACGAAACCCGATGCATGAAGAACACGGCGTACAAAGCTTCTTGATGTTGTAATACGTTGTGCTAAATATATGGTGTCATGAAAAAGAATTCATTCACTGGAATCAGTGTATTGCGTCTACAGCCTTTAATTGCTCCCCATTTCCTCATCAATACAGTGGCTGTTGAAAGAGGTAATGTGCCTGTGCGCAATGGCAAAGTCATTAATCATAGACTAACAGGGAACATCCTTTGGGGGAAGTGTTTACCATTACAATAGCATTCCAATAAGATTCCTGAGATACCACTCTAAGTCCATGGGAAGCATGTGTTTGCCAGTGGATTAGACCAGTTGTAGATGTTCAGTTCAATATATTGATCAGATATGGTAAACCAGATCAATATTAGACTAAGAAGTATAACCTTTTTCTTCCCACTATGTTATTGGGCAGAAGCTATAAAACAGTACTGATTTATCTATCTTAGAATACAGTTTATAATAAAATATGGCCACAAAATCTTTCCCAGTTTAGTTTCAAGGCCATGTTAACCATGTAAAAATACAGAAAAAGCCTATTTTTGTCAAACAAAAAGTACCAGAGATTATACCAGTATAGTACACCTAAGAATGGGCCAGTGGGTGCAGTGTGCTTCTTACTATAATAGTAAGATTAAATGATATTTATGGCGCGTTTCCTTCAGGGAATAACCACGCATTGTGGATAGTGTAGTTCAAACGTGCAATGATTTTTTTGGGAGCTTTCCTTTCACACTGAAGTGGGTCGTTTCTTTGTCCTTTCTTCAGCTGACCGAGGCCACTTTTTGTATTCACCCAGAGGCGCTCATAGCTCTACAACATCATGTTTCATCTACGAAACCGCCCTACGGTCATTTGTTGTTTAGTGGGACGGAACACAAACGATTGTTGAACTACATGTCCCATGGTTGAAGGGCTACGGTTTTCCCTGCACGCCGCCGCCTCCCCACTCCGTCCTCCAAACGACTGTTAAAGCGAGCGGAGCTACAAGGATGCAACATCCGGTGGGAACTTTCAAAACAAAACTCCCAATAAGGAACGTGAAGAGATATTTGGGATGCAGCGTGCGTTATTAACATGAAAATAACATCGAAGGAAGATTCTGTGATCCACAATTACAATACATTTGTTCTTTCAGTAGAATAAAATCGCTTTAAATAATTGCCATAGCTAGCCGTCATTTTTGAAAGATTATACAAATGAGCATTGATATTCACGGCTGCTCAAATGTTGAACAAACGAATACTGAAATAGAAATTCACACGTAACTAAATTCACTTAACATGAGTGAGATAGCCGTCAACTGACGTGCTGAACGAGCCGAGTATTTTGAAAGCAGGGTCCCTTTCACTTCCGGCTTCTTGTCGTTCGAGCCCGTCAGCTTGACGCCGCCATGTTCCAGAGGAGGGTGAGTTGAGGGAAAGACGGAGCCACCCTGTCAATCATAATTAAGGAACCATGGGAGTAAACTGGTAGGGAAGCTCGGCGGAACCACTGTGTTTACGGTGAAGATTTGTTTTAATCTGCGCAAAAAAAACCCCGACAACTATGCACCGGCACACTGTGGGACGTCTACATCTGATCTCGCCAACTGGGAATCGCTCCACTTTGACGGGAATTAGCATGAAGCGTTACATATAACAACAAAAAAAAAAACTTAGCGACTTTCAGTTGCCTGCGCCTGTTTTTTTTTGCCCCCACAGCGTTCCAGTTTGAACAAAATACACAAGCCACCGTTGATATTTGTACAAAAGGCGGTGCCGCGGAGGTTTTTATTAACTCCATGCTCAGGATATACCCGCTTATTTGACTACAACTCGTGGAAAATCTGGTCTGTGCATTTCAGAGTCCTGCCTTGTCGGCGAGTCGACTTTCGAAGGAGGAGTGACGGTATTTATCGCTGTTACAAACACTACATTTAAACTTTTTTTAAATATATATTTATATTTCAACTTCGCCGTTTGAGCTTTCTGTTTTTTTCCCCCCTTTTTGTTCCTGTAGGTACGAGAAGACACTCCCAAAAACAAAACGAAGCCAAAAACAAATCTCCGCTCAAACTCCAGGGAGAGCAAGAAAGGAGCAGATATGAGTGGGGGAGATGTGGTGTGCTCAGGGTGGCTGAGAAAGTCTCCTCCTGAAAAAAAGTTGAGACGTTACGTAAGTGCACTTTATATCCTATTTGTTACACTGTAATAAAGTAACCTGTCAGACAAAATGTGCCAGCTTTACTCTGTGGACACTTTTCATGTGCACTGTTGGGCGCAGTGACCGACATGTGTAGGCCTCTGCTTGTGTGCATTTCAACAAATGAGTTGTGCCCTTTCCTGAGCCTGTGATACTTCTCTGAGCTCAGTTTGCCTCGTAATCCTTTATAATAAGAGTGACTTGCCCATGAGTTAGTAGTTAGGAGGCTATAGTTGTGCTTATTGGCACCTCCACGGGGCTCATTGCTGTTGTTTTGGGTCAAATCTGAGACCTCTTCAATGGCTGCTTCGTGCCACCACACGTAAATCCAATCTCACAGCATTACCTCTGAGGATTTGATTTTCTTGCACCAAAACACAATACATTGATCATCCTGGGAAGCAATAGTGTGCAGTCACAGTCAGTACTCCCTGTGTCAAAGGTGGCAGATGGTCTCGCCAAGGGTTAAATGATTTACAAAAACAGCTGCGGAGTACATCAAAGGATTTCCCCATTCCTGCACATTTAAAACAGTGTTTGTAAAGTTGTTAGATGTGCATAATGAAGTGTTGAGTAGTTGTTTGTCAGAGCTACTATAGCTATTGATGCTTACAGCCCAACCACACTTTCAGGCTTACAGTCATCACAAGGACAAAAACCATTAATATTACACACTGGCAGTGAAATATCACTGTTTTGCATGTGATTCGCTCTGCTTATTTGTTGTGAATGGTTTATAGCCGACTACAGCACTGATGCATAAGCAAATAACCTCAGTCGCACACATTAGCTGTCAAGTCTTCATGCTTTCCTTGTGGATCCGTGGATATCTCCATTATTGATATTTGAATTACAAGACCCGCAACTTAAGAAGGAGGGATGTTCTCACAGAAACCACAGGTCCAATGAAGTGTTTTTTTTTCTTTCTGAGAGCAATACAACTAAAATCAACGCACAACGACAGGATTTTTGCAGGGCTTTCTCACATTCAAAACAGCATCACAGCTGTTTGATGAGGAGGAAGTCAAAATCCTAGTCCAGTTGTGAACATTTTTTGCGTTCGTGGTAATCTCAAACAGCTTCACAACTCTGGCTAGAGATGACATCCTATTTACTATTCAAGAAACAATTGATCATTTTTCGTGTCAGGGATCACCCTGATGTACAGTATGCAGTGCAGAGAACTTAACATTCCCACTTCCGGATGGTCTCCCTTCTGCATCACTTGACATAGTCTCTGCAACCAAGTGTTCGCTGTATTCATACAGAATTGTTCGTTCTCAATAGAGTAAACAGCAGGCTGGTGGAGGACTTAATTGTTCTCAAGGGAATATGGCAACTAGCTGCTCAAGTTTCATAACTGCTTTCTGGACACAGTAGCAGGGAATAGCCAGGAGGCCATCTCACAGTATGTTACAAGGAGCTTGGGAAGTGTTCTGAAGCTGGTTTTATTAAGAAGATTTTGAGTGGTTTACAGTTGATCATCAAACTACATTACTGTTTGTTCTTCTGGTGGCTTTTTATTACCTCTGCCAAGGAGGTTATCTTTGTGTCCGTTTGTCAGCGGGATTACACAAAAACTTCTGAATAAATTCCCAAGAAACTTGGATGGAGGATGGGAATAATGCATAGATCTTGATGGAAAAAAATGAGGTGCATTTAGGTGGCTGGTATCGATGAGTGAGTACGGGATTTAAATGTTTAGTTTAATATTCGATTCCATTTGATTGAATTAAAAGGGCTGTTGGGCCTTGGTTGGAGGTATGCGCTCTACTGAGTGTCATTCTAGTTTTTGAGAATGTTTGGATTGTGAAGTAGCCACCCTAATCCACTAAGTAACTCGATTAAAAACACTTGTTTTCTTCTTTCTGAATAGATGACTTTTTCTCTGTTGACAACTATAGCTTTCTGATTCAGTAATGTTGTCAACACTTCTGTAAAAAAAAAAGTAGAGTTAAATTTAACTGATTTTAGTTTAGTTTAGTTTAGTTTAGTTTATTTTGTGTATATTCAAATGTATTTTTCCCCCCATGAGTTGCTCAGCATTCAATGAAATCTAAGAATACTAACTAACACAAAAGTGGGTGGCTCCCTGTGAAAGGTCATTGTGTTTGGTCACATGAGGCTTTGTAATCCATAGAAGTGCTGACCATCCTTTTTTTTGGCGGATGACAAATTGGTTTACTGTTACCTATCTGGGAAGTTACCACCAGCTGTTTGAGTCGATGACCAAAAAAAAATACAGAAGTTGATTCTTTTCTAAAATAGAAATCACGCAGCTGGTAATGAAGCATTGTGGCTTTAGGCTGGCACGGATAAGTGGAATAATTTTAGGGCTGAATCTAGGAAATGTTTTGGTTTCTGAACAATCTGCTAACTTTTGTCATTTGATGAATCATTTTTCTTAACAGATATTAAGGAATGCTGTTAGATAACTCTTTTTAACTTTACTTCCTTTTTTTTTAACACAACACAGCACAACAAAGCTTACTTTTTAGCTACACTGCTAATGACACACCGCTCTTAGTATAGAAGTATGGTAGTATATGCTAGTGTTGGGGCAAGGGTTTGTTTGGAAATGTACATATCACTAGCAGAACCATGTCTGGGGGTCAATACTACTGCAATGATACTTCCTTGTCTAGTCATTTAATCAAGCACTTGTACAGTTTTAAACTAAAATACTGAGGTTGTATACGTGTGTGTGTGTGTTGCATTTGGTGGCAATCTTTTGATGGGGTCTGTTGGCAAAGTTAGGATGGCTAGTGACTAGCAGCCAGTCACTATGTGGTGCAATCTTGTTGTTCTGTCAGATAATGCTGTCTTCATGGGTCAGTAATGTCTCATGAGACCAAGACAGCTATTGTGTCTTCTCATACTTTTTAGTTAACTGCAATTACCTTGGATCATGTACGTGTTAGATCACAACAGAACCTGATGAGCCTTTAAATATCCTCTTCCTTGCAGCTACACTACAGTAGGTGAACTGTTTTCAACTTGATTATATTTTCAATCAGTTTGAACCCAGGCTTCCATGTCAATTTTTCAGCAGTTGTCTATCTTATTTAAACAGATGATCAAGAAAAGTCATGTAGTTACATGAAATCAAGAAACAAGAGGGGCACTCTGTAGAACACATTGCAATAGTGTGTAATCATGCCATCTTCTCCAGACTGAGCAGCGGTAGATGTCTAGAAGCCGGGGCCCCTGCTTACCTGATTAACCACTTAGGGCAAAGTTTGCCCCTGAGGCTCTGCTGCTGATTGGAGCTCAAAGGTGAAGGCAGTTCAGCAGACCAGCCTGTGTCTGAGCAGCCCCGACCATCATAGAAAATGTTGCCTCTCTGTTCATTACCAAGGAACTGAGTGTGACAAGGCAATTTTAAAAAATAACTGAAGTTTGGCCAGATGTTGACCAATCATGTAAGGTTTTAATGACTGAACAATAGAATCATGTCAAACTGCTGAGTCATTGATAGGCTGTGAATGAAACAACACATGGATGAACAGTTGTTTCAGGCTGTCTTTGATTTGAAACTTTACAGCTGACTTATGACATTGCACTGCAGCCAGTGTAAATTACCATTATGCATCAAAACAAGCAAGACTTTATCTTTGTGCAATTTTCTGAAAACGTACTAAAATGAATATTTACAGATTAGAAATAGTTCCTGCATCTGTACTGTTGATACAAGCAGTTAAATTAGTGAAAATAGTTTTTTCTCTCCATATCCCTTCTGAGTGAGCATTTTTCTTTTGTAATGCGGCCTTAGTAGTGGATTAATTCATGTTGTAGTCTGAACACTTCCTGGCGGTTAATGTCTCATTCAGGGGCAGCATGAAGGTATCTAACCACAGTTGCTTTTGTAGGACTTTTCCCAGCCATAGTTTGTCATAACTGTATCCTCTGCGGTTTTTCATTTCATTGACACTGCATTTTCCATCTGGTTCTCCTTTTCCTCTTTCATTTCTCTTACCTTTCAATCTGTGAATTTCTGTCGAGGTCCACTTGTAAAAACATTCTTAAAAGGTACAGTTTGGAGACCGGTATCTTCACAACATCTGCAGTGTGTGATCAGAGGGACCTAGGGAGATGGAGGGATGAAGTTGCAAGGTCATTTTCTGCACCACTTTGGTAGCAGTAGGGCTACAACTAATGATTATTTACATTATCGATTACACTGCTCATCATTTTCATACTTAATCAATTAACTGTTTAGTTTATAAATGTCACAAATTGTGAAAATGCTCAGTGCAGTTTTCCAGAGCCAAAAGTGATCTCATCAAATGGTTTCTTTTGTCTTTTCAACCGCCCAAAACCCCAAAACCCATTTACTATCATAAATGGCAAAGAAAAGCAGCAAGTCCTGACATATAAAAAGCCGGAACCAGCAAATGTTGGACATTTTTGTTTGAAACATGACTGAAATGCTTAATCGATTATCAAAATATTAAGCAATTACTTTTCTTTGTGTGAATATGAGTATGACTGTCTGTCTGTCTCAGCCCTGTGATAAACTGGTGACCTGTCCACCCCACCCTGTTGCACTCTGGGACAGGCTCCATACGTGTAGGGACAGGTGGGCCTGAGTTGCAGTAATGGATGGAATGTACTTTAACCGTGTCTCATCCTGAGTATCAAATAATACTGAATCAAACCATATAAACCAGTCATTGCAATTTTTTGGAGCCTGTGTTGGCTATGATCTATCTTCTCTTTTTCTCAATGTGTAATTTTCTTGTTAAAACTGCAAATCTTCTAAGCTCGTTAAGTAGAGAAAAGTTGTTTGAACAAGATTAATTGTTTTTGTGAACAATGAATAAGATACAACAAAATAAAGTGATAACAAAACAAAATGATTTGATATCTAGTAATAATGGGAGAATATGCTATTATATCATGAAACATATCTTGTTATAATGTAAAAAGGATATTGTATAAAGAGAGTGGCAGTCATGGGGGCAGAAACATGTTGCCATATTTTAAAGGAACCCAATTTTGCTGATATCTTTATGTTTAACAGTGTCTCTCACCTGCTTTCAAGAGCTGTAGCTTTTTTATTCTACAACAGTCATTCGTCATAGTGACATGCTTACGCTCTGCATTTACTCTTCATCTTAATTCATTACGATCTGTGCTACACAATGCGTATCTTTGAATGGTCAGGTTTGTGTAAAACATAATCAGTTGATCATATAGTGCAGTTCACAGTTGTCAGGAAGTTGGCTTTAGAAGAATATTTTCAGTTTATCATCACTGTGGTAAATATGTAAAATTACAGTGATAATAATTTTTGATTTTATTGCGCAGCTCTAATTTGGCTTGGCATTTTCTCAGTTCTTTCCTCCCACTGCACATATGGATCATTATATTCTGTGTTGTCCATTGGCATGTACCCATTGGAAGCAGATAAAGATTTTGAAATACACTTAGTCCAGCCCTTAATAGGGCCTCAGTACTGGAGCACAAGGCTGTAGGGTAGACCGGAAGAAGGAAAATAATGAACCCTGAAGGTCCTCCTCTGATGGCTGTAAAGGGAGACTGAGGACATGCTCCATGCTGGTCTTGACTCCTCTCAGCTGGAGGGAATGCATTTACAGTACACACCACTATAACCATAAGCCATGACTTGTGTCTGTGGCTGACTGGAAACAACTGTCATTTGCAAAGAAAAGAGAAACGTATGCTATGAATGTGACAGCACGGTCAAACGAAAACAAAGGCATAGCTCTTTGATTAAGTAGAGGATTCATTAAATCTGCTTAGCAAGTGGAACAGAGAACAAACACTCACTTTCTGTTACCCCCCTCCCCTCCCCACATGCTTGAAGAAACAAACAAACAAGCAACCCAAACGGGATGCAACAGAGGCGTACTTGTGCAGCATTAGCCTCTTAGGCTAACAAAGAAAAATTACTGGACCATGTCCTGAGCGCCACAACAGCACAGCTCTCCATTTGGAGTGAGCAGACTAGTGCTGATCTGCCACAGCTTGAAAATGGATTGCATGTGCCATTAATTATTTAATGTCCATTACAAACAAATAACCATTAAATATTTATATCTGTGCTACTACAATAGTTATCCTTACCGGCCCACTCTTGTCCCAGACACAGACTATTGTCACTGTGTCATACATAGTGGCATCAGTTGCATCATGGCCAAATTAGTAACAAACATAGTTTCAAAGTAATGCTGAAAGGACTCACAAACGTATAGCACACAAGCAATTTAGTTGATTCCATGATATTTTAAACTGTTTGATTCTCAAAGTGATAATTTTATCAGCAGAGCATTTGATTGATTGATGCTTTTTTTCTCAGTTGATAAAATCTGTTATGAACTGCACTTGTGTTTAGTCCTTTGTTCCAAAACACAATAGAAGTGAACTTCATCTCCATTTACTTCTGGATAGTTATAGAGTGTAAAAGCCTGAAATTATGTCATTGCATTACAAAGAAAAACACAGCCACAAAAACAAAACAGCCAGTAAAAGCAAAGGCGTCTGAAAGTTGGCAGTGCATCATCTTTTTGACACATAGTAAACATCTCACCACTCTTCTGCAGCTTTGTATAAGTGAGATTATATTAAAAATTGGAAATAAACATCCAATCTATCTCTATCTTATGCAGTTTTCTTAATCATATGTGTGTTATCCATCATAGCTTTATGTGACAGCAGTTTTCAAGTTAATAATAACATTAGTTGCATATATCACTCCAGTCACCCAGAGGGGCTGTTCAGAACGTATAAATCAACCAAACTGATCTATTTTGGATATCTCATTGTCTCTCTGTGAAAAGAATGCATATGCATGTTTCTGTTTTTGTACATACACAATTTAAGTCGTGAATCTACAGTGAGTTTTATACATCTGGCCCATGGTGTCTTTGTTTCCCCACTGTCTCTGTTGCCATGTGGTCACCAGTTAGCTGCTTAGCTGTTGTGCAGCATTTATAAGTAGCATCTGGCAGGATCTGGTTGTCTGCATCAGAACAATACAGATAGTTTGGAAGGCACAAATGTATATTTAACTAGCCTTGAGTCCGGTCCTCCAACTTTTGTCCGAACTTTAACTCACTTATGCGGTTCCTTTCGCAACAGCTTATGTCTTGTGTGTCATGTAAACTAGATACTTTCATGTATAACCTTCAATACTGATTCTTAAGCAATGGGACTGCTATTTATACGAGCACACCACTCTTTTAAAGTTTCAAAATGAGGCTGAAATCTAAGATGATTGTTTAGCTGCCATCGTGTTAGCTCTCTATCAAAAGCTTTACTATGCTGCAAACTTTGGTCTTTGTTTAACAGTCAAATTAACCCAAAGGTCTTAATGAAATTTAGTATGTTGTTTGTTTTCTGTGACTTTATTTTCAGCTGAAAGTTGATGCTGCAATCCATAAAGGGGAGGAATTATTAAGAAATTGTAAGAAATGTACGAATACCATTTTTCTCCTTTCTGATACCGATACCTGACCTTTATGTATGCTTTGATACTGTATAATACTAACCCTGTATGGATGTTCTGTTATGGATTTGCTTGAATTTACATAGGCCACTTGCAGTTTATCGCTATTGGATACTTGTGCATTAAAAAACTGTCAAGTGTCATACAGGTTTACGGGAGGTTGTGTGAGAAGTAGCAGGGTCTCGTTTCGAGGCTAATAAATTACATGGTATTGGATTGGCGCATTGACTTGTGCACTTGCCAATACTGATTTGAGCCTTTTAATCAGTATTGGAAGAATTTCCCAATACCAATATATTGGAATGACCCAAGAAATTGTCCACAGGATATAAATGTTCAACAAGCTGTGATTATAATATTGGTTGCAATATTTTTGCATGTGACTGGTATATTAGGATGAAGTCATTAAAAATTCAGGAGGTTAAAAAAAATGTTTCTGTACAACACAAGATGATAAAATAGTCATTGTGACCAAATTTGCATCAGGGTAGTGTTGGTGCTATGTGAAATTTATTCATAAATGTTGTTGTATCATTCTTTAAACTCAACGTGTTGCCTTAGTGGAGCACTGAGATTGTCGGATTGAATTGGTAGGTCAAGGCTGACACAGAGCATTTTGTAAACAGATGTGTCTCTTTTTGCCTGGTGCAGCTGTTTACTGTCCTATGTGCCAAGTCCACCAGCAGGAGCACGGAGTGACTGTAGAGAACTGGTTCTTATTCAGACTTGGTTTGCCTGTCTGAAACTTAGGGAAAGGATTGTGAGCTGTTTTCTGTTAGAATATGAGTCTGCTGAGTTGTAAAATGATCCTTTTGTGCTATTTGTCACTGTGCCAAGTCGAACAGTTTCAAGTGCAGCTATTATTAAATGCAGATGACAGAAACTTCTCTACTATTTGCCAAGGCTAATTTTACACGTCATCATTTGTTGTTCCAGTTTCTTACGTTTGATCAGGATGATTCTCATATAC
The DNA here is from genome assembly GCF_040436345.1 of Pagrus major. Lineage (NCBI taxonomy): Eukaryota > Metazoa > Chordata > Actinopteri > Spariformes > Sparidae > Pagrus > Pagrus major. The sequence continues at coordinate 12,987,610 of NC_133215.1, forward strand.
ACTGATGTGACATAGATTTAAATTTAAAGACAAAAGTCTCATATACTTGCTCGACATTGTTTCTCATGTAAACTGTTAACTGTTCAGCTAATGACGCCAGCCAGTAAAAATAGTATGTGTCATAAGGCAGCTTTCTATTTTCAGAATGTAGTTGTAGTCTGTTTTGGACATAGAACAGGACTCGTAGGAGAACACAGATGGCCAAAGATGGTCTACACTAACCAGACAAAAAGGCTGTAGGGTCTTTGTTCCCATCAGATTGGTGTGTGTGTCATTTGAGGAAAAACGGACAAACAGAACTTGGGCCAAATTTATGATAATGTGCATTCCCTGAATTCCTGCAAAGCAGGGGAAAATGCTTCCAGACTAATGGTGTAGGACTATAAAAATGTATGCAGTGACATGTCGGCTGGGATATACCACAATGGCAATCAATAACTTTGTCATCATTGTTGAGGAGAATGAAGAGTAAGCAAACGGGATGAGAAAGGCTGGAGTGCTTCTCAAAGCAACACCATTAGGCAGCCTCCAGTGAGAGCAGCTCTCTGTTCTCTCCCTCTTTCTTTCCGTTCCCAGTGCTTCTTGGCAGCCACAGACAGCAGGAATGTGAGGTTGCTCTGTGCTCCTCTTTGCTGGAGTGTTGGGGTGTGAGCGCCTGGTCCTGGGCTGCTGCTGCTGGCCGTCCAGCTTCGGCTAGGATGGGCCGGACTGCACTGCACTGCAATGCAACGCACTGGCCGATTGTTGTTTCTGCAGCACCGGGAGGGAAGAAGAGCCGCTCCCTGGCGCCCCAGCAAGGCATGGCCGCCCCTTCCTGTGTGAGGCGCTGATGGCTACCAGATGGCGGGTGAAGAGAGAGGAGGAGGGGTCCTATATTCTCTCCCTCCATTCCTCTATCTATCCTTTCTGCCTTTTATATTGTTATTTTTATGCGTTTACTCTCTACTCTTACAAAATCTTTTTTTTTTAAGTACCATGTCTTTATCAGCTTCAACAGTTAAAGCTCTCTGAATGAAGGAGGATGAAAGTGATGGTAAACCTGATTTTGCAGGCAATATACCATGCTGTGTTTCTCTAGGTGTTAAGTACCCTGACACATAAGATGTCATTATGACTCACTTGAGATCAGTGACTCACTGAAGAATTGTATACTTTGAAAGCCATCATCATGAGGCATACTCTATTTAAAAGTCCATAAGTAACATTTAACATTAAGCTTTATCATCACTGTAGCACTGCTGCAATGACAATAGAAGTTCACACACACCTGTTAAGCAGGAGCTGAGGTGTATATGTGGTGCTTGATGGGATTCAGCAAGAACTCAGGAGGAAAACTAATCTGGATGACCACTTGAGTCACGCTGACGGCCTGTTCCTCACCAACAGGAGGCCCTCTAAACTCATTGTACATAGAGACCACGATTACTCTTAAGCTGAGTCTCCAGGGTATGTACATGGTCACAGATGACTTCACACACCTGCTTGATGAAATTAGCTCTCACAGCCTTGTTTGGAGGTTGACCTGTACGTCCCTTTATGCAGCCTCTGCAGCATGCTGATATTAAATGATTTCTTTTGGCCGTGCTGCATTTAATCGTCTTATTAAAATAAGACTGGCTTAGGGATGATAAAAAGCAGTTCCTCAATTGATCATGATAAGAAATATAGGCTGTCTAACAAAGCAGGGTTACTGTGTAAGCTTGATAGGGAGACCTATTTATGTCTTCATGTTGCAGGGTTTTGAGGTTTTCCAAAACCCTATAATCTGATTATATTCTCAATTAATGCATTCATGGTTTGGTCTATAAAATCGCAAAGTTTCCCAGGGTCCAGACTCCAAGGCGACATCTTTAGCCATCTTATTTTGTCTCACCAGCAGTTCAAAACCAAATGAATTTCAGTTTATCATCACAGTTAAGAAAACAAGGGAATATTCACATTTTCAACCAAAACGCTGTTGCTGTAGCCATTAATTTTTTAAAATTTTTGCTTAAAAATCACATGAGCATTCAATTGATTATCAAAATAGGTGGCAATCCTGTTGATTGACTGCTTGAATAATTAAACTCTGCTAATAATTCAGCTCTAAAATTTGATTTTGATGTTGTGTAGTGTTATCTTATGTGTTCAAAGCCTTGTCAATCAATTTGAAAGTGATAGCTAGTTGTAATTCCGTGTTTTGAATGTTGTTTGTGGTGCTTCCCTTCTTATTAACACGTGTAAAGCCCAATTGGATTGTGAAGAATTTTAAGTCAGCAGTGACACTTGACATCACAAGTTACTTGATGTTGTCAGTGTAACCTTGCCTCAGGGCTTGAAGTCATGGACTGAAAAAAATATCGGCTAATGTGATGTTAATGATTAAGTCTGACAAAGGGAAGCTATTGCGGCTAGACGTCTTGTGACCCAGGTCCTTAAAAACTTCCTCTTTATGGGCTAGTCCACTTTTTAGATGGGAAATTTCTACAAATGTGAAATTCAGCAATAAAAATTCAGCTGTTTCAAAACTACTAGATGTGGGCCTAAGAGTGGAATAATAGCAAGATGCAGAGTACCAAATGATTCACAGAAGGGTGTACAAATGACTGTTATTATAAAAAGGGACATAATCCAGAGAACTTTTGTTGTATTCCTCTGCTTAATCCTGGCCCTTGGAGAAATTTAAGTGCTTGAAAATGTTGAATGATTAGAGTGATCAGGTTTGAGAGCAGCTTTTGAAGGCAGAAAAATGTGTGACTCTATCTGTTCACATTTAAGTCTAAAGGTTCACCTGTCATTTCCCACACACACACACACACACACACACACACACACACACACACACACACACACACACTGAGATGCAGCTGGCACTTTAGTTATGTGGTGCTGCGTGATCTGACCCCAGCCGCTGTGTCTGCAGCACCTTAATATAGCCCACTGCTGTCATGGGAGTTTTTGCCCCTCTTCTCTTGCTCTGTGCTGTATGTGCACCAATATGTATGCATGTTTGTGCCGGCCTAAGGACAGGCTGAGTTAGACAGAGGGGTGTTGGGGTGTCAGCCTTGAGACTAGATGCGAAATATTGCTACTGACCTGTGTAATTTCCCAAGTTGCTGTGACTCAGACAGACACTCAATAAAATAGATGCTGTCTGTATCTAATCGCCATTAATTTCTTTTTTTATTTTGTTTCCAAACATCGCTTTCTTAAAAAAATAAAAAAATCAGTTTGTTTGTTTTAGGCTAAGAATCCTCAGAAGGTACAGAAATTGACAGAGAAAGATGGATGGCTCTTTGCTATTCACCACTGGTCCTGTTGTGGCCACTGTCCCTGATTGCATTAGAGTTACTATGGTGCTGCCTGATATCTTTGGCCTGGCCTCAGGCCAGAGGACGCAGTAAAACGTGCACACATGTACACGCGCACACACAGAGATGCAGCAAAGACCCCTGCTCTCACTGAGCGTTCGTTTCCAGCCTGATTGGGAGCTGAGAGTCTGGAGGACCTCCTCCCCTTGTCCACCTACTTTCTTGCTATTTCTCTGAACTTTCCCCTGGCACACTGCTCTTCTTTTTACACTTATTGCGGGTGTGTCTTGGAAACCTGTGGAATAACATCTTTGTCTGTGCTCTAAGACCATGGCATTGGGATAACCAACAACTAACTGTTTGAAATCCAAGCAGAGCTCCAGGTTGGTGATGTGTGTTACTTGCCTTTTAATTATTCGTAATTATTATAAGAAAGCAGATTAAAAAAAAAATTAAGAATACATTCAACAACGAGTCATGTTTGTTAATGCAAGAGAAAATATAATTGGCAAAATTCATAATAATAGAAAATGTTACGGCCTATTAATAATGATAATGATGAAGGGGTTTTCCGCCACAAGCCTTTTATGATAAGCAGGTTTAGTTACAGGTGTTCAGTGTAACAGACACATTTGCAGTTTAGCTGAGATTTAGGGGGCATTTTGCTTCAGGAGTAATGGCTTCCTCAACATCTGTGTTACATATACTAATCAGTACAAGTTGCACTAGCTGTTCCACAGTGGTGTTGAAATAGGAAAATCAGCTTTTATATGAACTCTTTTAAGTCTCAGAGACATATTTTGCACGTGATCTGGTATGTGTTATAATCTTAATATATGTCACAGGCTGTTCTACTGTGACATGTTTTTTTTTTCCTGAACTATTATGTACACATTTGGCTGGACTGCACTGTTTGACTGTGCACAGGCCAAAAGTTGCTGAAAGGAGAATTGTTTCAGCCCCTCTCGTCAGTGGTCAAGGAACAGCGCGATCATGTGAACCAAGTCTGCCATGCCAAAGGAATGTGTTGAATTCTAACGATGCAGCTTTGACAAGTGCATGTGACTGTGTGAGAGCTTAGATTGGCGAGGGCAGGAGAAGCAGAGGCAGATAGGATGAAAACGGGAGAGCAGAGGGAGGGAGAGCAGGTAATCAAAAGGAAGAATGCAGTGGATAAAAATGTCAAGGTTGTGGAGGAACAAGCATGCAACATTTTGACCTCCTGCGTATCCTGGAAAAAAGTATTAAAACTTAAAGACCAAACAACAAGGAGATACTGGGAGAATGTGATAAAGTTGTGTTTTGGGGACTAACACATCCTGAAGTCAGATGAGCTGGTCTTTATCTCCAGTACAGCTTTGGTTCTCATGCCTGTGAGTGGGCTGCCATCTGCACTCACAAACCGTCCTCAGAGTATGCAGATTGAATAGGGCACTGTATGAACAAGGGTAATTAAGTACATTGAGTCTGGGAATCATTTTCAGCAAAGATTCCCATTGGTTATATAAAGGAGCCATAGTAATTGTTGTGTGTAAGGGAGGGAGCAACACTGAGTTTCAGTATGTTTCTTTACTAGAGGAGCAGTAAAACAGAGACAGTCAGATACTTGTTCCCTCCACAAGCAGCTGGTGTCTTCTGATCAAAAGATCAATCATTACAGGTTATTTTTTCATCATGCACAAGTGTGACAGGAAATTTTATTTGATCTTCCTGTGAAGTGACAAGAAAACAGTTTGTTGAAAAGCTGAGAAAGAAAGAGAAATGTTTTTTTTTTAAATTTCTTTTTACTTTTATCAATGTGTTTAAAAGATTTACAAAAACTGGACTGGAGGAGACATGCACAATTCACCTATTGGAAGCACAAAACTACATTTCTCCATGCCCTGAGCTTAATGTTGTTTCCTACTCTGTAGGGTAATAGGTAATGATTGGTGACCTGGATTTTGCCCTTGCCACCTCAAGCCAATGTAAATGCATTTACACTGTGCTGGAGAAGCAATAACTGAACTACAAGAAAGTAAGAAAGATACCTAAGTAATAGAGCAAATGTTGACTGGCTATGACTGGTGCTTAGGAACCAATGACGTTTGTCATCAAGAGGCCTTATTTCACCCGGATTTGTGTTGTTTTGCTGTATATTTACAATAACAAGCAGGGCTTATGCCACTAATCATCAGCTTTAAAGCCCAGTCAGAATTAGAATACGTCATGTTCAGACCTTGTTTAGAACAAACAGGACCATTTGGAAACAAACGTCATTCTGTGTGAAGGGGGTTAAATGAACCCATGATACGTTCAGGAGAAAAAAGTTAATTATGTAACTGCTACTCTAAGATAATGTAGACTTCTTTTGCATTATTGAACCCTTTAGTTAATGTGAATATCGTAACCCAAGGTTCACATAGCACTCTTATTTCGCCCCCAAGTAAAAAAAACCCAACACGTTTTTCCTCTTACCTGTAGTGCTATTTATCCATCTAGAATGTAAGTTGAATTGAATGTTAGTGAATGTGAGTTGCCAGCTTTTGGAGATACCGGCCAGAGAGATGTCTGCCTTCTTTCCAACATTTGAAAAGAAAAATTCAACAACAATGTGTCTTTCCTGAAATCATGACCCAGTTACTCAAGTTAATCCACAGGCCTTGTTGTGAGCAGTTTCTTATAGGAATTAATTTCTTTCTACCTAATTACACCCACCAAGCATTTTCGCTCATGGAGGCTAGCTAACTACGCTAGCTCCAGTTACAGCTCATCTGAGGACAATGCCGTTGATTAGATGCATGCCTCCTTCTATGGGATGCTACAGTTGGCAGTAGAAAGAAAAATAGTTCCTACATGAAAGTGCTTACAACAGTGTCTGTGGACTATCTAGTGTAACTGGGTCATGACTTCTGGAAAGAGACATTGCTGTTGAGTTTTGAAAATGTATTTTTTTGGCGTTGTGAGCTCCACAAGCCGAGTGCTATCTTGTTCCATTATATTGGAGAGAAGGCAGACATATCTGCAGCTGACAGTTGTCAGCAACATGCACTTTTTACCACCATTGCGGTCTCTGTGCTGTGTCTTTCTCAATTTAACCAGCTTTGTTTGAATGATGTGTACACATTTTACAGCTTCTTTAATGTGTTAATCATGGTGGGTTGCTCAACATTTACTATTTGATTCTGCAGATAGACTATATTCAAATAAAACTGATGCTTTAGCAGATTACACAATAAAGGAATAATGATTTCAAGCAGTCATAGCAGGTCTGCTGTTTCCAGCTTTTTGGCAGATTCAGTATAGTTTATAGATCAGAAGCATGCATCCTGTTTTCTCCCTGTAACTTGTTGATATGAGACCTCCAAATGTCCACTTTATGTAGCATAATTATGTTATTTATTCAGAAAAAAATGACCACATATACTGTGAGTGGCTCAGAGAGGAAACTGACCACTTGTATGTTTTGAGCCATGTCCCTCTTATATTTTCTCAGCTAGTAGCAAGAAAAAGACTGCAGTGTCGCAGGAGCAAAGTATTAGATTTTTTACTATTTCATTAAACGTCACCAACAAAAAATGTATCTTGGACTCCAGTTTGTGTTTCATTGGTGTTGGATGTAACAGCAGAGGGGTGTTGTGGTCAGGGCTTTTTGGGAGGATTGGATAATGTGGTTGGTTAAAGTAGATGAATCCTTGAAAGCAGATATTGGGTAAATATCATGTTAACAGTGAGTCAAGACCTGCCTTTTGGCCTCTCTGCCTCTCTCTTGGATGGTCGTAAAACTTGTAAAATGCACAAATGTATACATTTTTTATTAGGCATTACATAGTTGGTTGAATAACACAATCGTTCATGGACTAAAAAGGTTAGGAAATGAAACCTTTTGAGAGAAGCTATGTGTGCTAGAGATGGTGAGTGCAGGTGAGTTGAGTACGAATGAATGCAAGCTGTTAGAACAAATCTCCAGGCATGCGAGCACACACCCACAGAAGCGAGCCCACAGCTAAAAAGAGAGGAAAACATTTAAACAAAAAATTGCTGACATTGTTTTGGGACCGTTTGCGCAACGGCTGAGTTGGAAAAATATTTAGCATTGTTGTCTTTGCTGCCTGTATTGGTGGCTTAAAATGAATGTGCACAAGGGATTCCACACATTCTTCCCTAAATGTGAATCACTGTGCGGGATCGCTTGAACACGCATGCAGCACACAAACTATGAGGTATGCGTTCACACCACGCACATTCCCTTTCAGCTGAAAGTGAAGCAGTATCATCTGAATGTGACAACAGAGAGTGGAGGTGTGTACCAGTTTCAGGCCACTGGCTGAAAAAGGAGGCGTGTCTTTAACTGAGCAAGCCTCGGCATGCTCACAGCTCAGCTCGTAGAACAGGACTACAGATGTGGTTAATAAGCATGTTATGTATTTCTCATCTAAGAAGGACAGCTCATCAAAATATAATTTGCAGAAGCACCTTAATTCACGACAGCATTCACTAATTCTTTGTCCTTTGATTTAATAATCTGAATTGTACTTCTTTGTTTTGCTGCGCTTCTTTTTTGAACGCTGGCAACACAGAAGTGCATATCAGAGTCCATTTCCTTATCTCTGTGTACGGCATCTCAAGCCATTTCCTAGTGGACGGACTCTAGCAAGAGAGGGGCTAATTAGATCATGTCTAAGGCAACCTCTCACTGGCCACTAAATGTGATTTGGAATAATTTTCATTGGGCTGATTGGATTAGACTGCTGCTGCTCACTGCACGGATAAGGATTTGGTGAGATGCGCACACAGAGTGGACTAACACAGTATTAACAAGGTACCTATTATCCAGCCTTTTTAATCTTATTGAACTGTAATCAATCAAAAGCCTTTCGAAATTTACAAAGTAAACTTTCTGTTGCTTCATTGGTTTATACAGCATCAGAAGAAATTAACAAACAAGACAAACACTCACACATAAAAGCACATAGGCCCACATACTCACCCACAGATGCTTTTCAGGCCTGATTATGGAGAAGTCATCCATCTCACCAGGCAGTGGTCCCCCTACAGGAAGCAGTGGGACCATCATGAGTCTGCCGCTCAACCCACAACCTGCTGTAGTGTGAAACCTGCTGCTGCGCTCAGAGCTGCGAGTCTGTGCCACTGCAGGCTCCCAGTGAAGCAATACATGTAAAAATAAGTCCACAATAATAACCTATAATATTATAGATGGATCTTTTTGGTCTGACTTGAGCATGTGCAGGAGTGAATCAAAAGCCATGCTTGGTATTCAAAGTGGGATGGTGCACTTTTTGGCATGTGGGCACAGCGTGTTGAATAGTGGCTGATATTTTTGGTCCTGCCCACCTATCTTGGGCCGACGTATTGTAGGTGGACTGTAGTGTAGAAGCGATGTGCAATGGAGGTTGGGGTGGGCAGTTGTTGCCAGGGGAGGTGGTGTGTTATTTTCAGTCCATTGTGTCTACTTCCTGTGGGTCAGGGGTTATTGGAGCAGGGTGTTGCAGACTTTATGGAGTAAAGAGGAGGGGAGGGAAGTCAGCAGGGTAGGCAGGAAAGTGGCCAGACTCAGTCGACAACAGTGGCTGGTCAGCAGCTTGCTTACCTCGCTTCTCTTGCAATGTTTCTCGTGTTTACCCGCTCAAGGCTTGGACCCTTCAGAACCAGGTAAAGAGACATGAATCAGATTTTAACAAGCCGTGAGACTGTCATTTAGCATTTTGTTTTGCTCATTTGGATACTGTTGTTGTTGGCTTTTTACAAATATTGTTAGCTTGTTGCTCTCAGCAGAAGGCTTGAGACTCACTTAAACTGTCAAAAGGATATTCTCCAACGTCATTATGGAGATGTTTATTTGGGGCGATAGGAAATAAAAAATATGGAAAACAGGAAGCGAATGGAAGTTTGACGACTCTTGCATAACCTGAACAAGTGTTGTTTGGGGCATTGGGTTGTCATGACCATTGCTAGCTGCACTTTATTTCACCGTTATAATACTGTGCAGCTGGTGCGTGATCCATGCCTTGTTGCTCCACAGTGCACTTGTTTGTAGTTATAAATTGGCGTGCTTGTTATTATCTTGCTCCTGTTGATTATTTTTAAACTGGATAGTAGCTGCAAACAAGGACGTGTGTAGGTGGTTCTGGTGGAGCTAGAGTAATGCTGCTGCATGTATATATACTGTATATATGCAGTAGGTTGCTTAATTTCATTTTAAGCCAAAGAAGATCACTCTCGCTCACTTGAAATCAAAACCACTTCCTCCAGCACAAGTCAAACATTTTGCAGAAAACATTCTGTTTAATGTGAGCAAATCATCAACTTTGGTTTTCACAGTGCAGATGTGATTTCCTTTCTGCGTTGTCCATTCAAAGTGTAGATGGTAACAGTATTTGAGCCTATCATGTGCTAAATTCACTTCAGCGAGTTCTGAGTGTTTCAAAGAAAGACGGGCAGTCACTGTTAAGTTACCCCGTCAGAAGGTCCTGAATCCAGTCCCCAGTTTTCTGGACAACTTATGAGACATTAGCGGTTGCAGCAAATGTTAATATAGAAGAGGTTCTAAAGTTAGCTCCAGACCGACCCCCAAACACAACCACAGTGACAAAAGGAGGCAAAACAGGAAATCTTTTTGCCCAGAGTGTGTGTTGGGACCAGATGACCAGGAAGATAAAAAGCGCTAACAAAGTGGAAACTTCCACTAAGGGATGTTATTTTGCCTTGTGTGTGTTTTTTCTCTCCTTTTCTGTGTTTCACAAAGCCCCATGTTTCCTGGAAAACACAGTAAGAGGTAGTTGGTTTAGTTTTGATGAAAAAGCTAATACTGAGAGTGCTGAACAGTTTCCTACATTATACGTAACGACTTACGCTTCTGTGCTCCCTCACTGATACATGATGTGAGGTTGTGTTAATGTTTAATCCCGCTCCCTGTGAGTTAATGCTTTACCCTGGGAGCATGGTGTTAGTCTCAACCTAACCTGTCTGAAAGCTGTGTTGTGAGGCCAGGGGTTAGCGAAAATGTGGTTGGTGGAAAATTGATTGAATCATCCCTGTTTGCTGAAAATAAACAGGACCCACCACACTCAGCCACCGTACAGAACTACTGCTCAGTCCTTAACTTACTTGTGCACTCGTCTGCTACATCTTCTCCACCTTCACCCTCTCACTCACTCTCTCTTGGTCTATCCCTCCCTCTGTCTGCGGATACTCTAATGAATGATATGGAATGATTACTTGACTGAGAGTTCCTGTCCCCGCCCTACGAGAAAGAGTTAGTAGAGCAACTACAGCAATTCAGCAATTACACAGTTGCCTTTCCAAGACATTGGAGTAAAAGTACCACAGTCCTCGGCTTTAAACAATTGATGAGAAAAGTTCTCCAACAAAGGCTCCGACAATATACAACCTGCCGTTGGAAAACCCTGGTAAGCATCACTATTTCTCTCTTTTTCTGTTAAGTTTTGATCAGTTTTTTGTGGAAAAAGCCAAAGTTTGATAAGTTTAAACCATGATAAATTATTCCAGAAAGTGCTTCGCTGTCTTAGACCTAATGACAGGGTGGTTGTTGTCTCTGATCTCAGCCAGAATATTTTGTTTTTGATGTAAAATAGTTTGAAAAATCATGACATTGTCATGTTATTATGTCACCTGCGAAAGCCCATAAATTAAAAACACCTGCTTACCATTCAGACGGTCTTTCATGAGAATGTTGGTCTTTGTGTGCGCTGTTTGCAAAGATAGCAGTATGACTACCAAGGTCTGTGTTCTTTGGACAGTTACCGTAGATTGTTAGGGCTGGGGTCAGATGGCGCCTGGCTGGGTGAGAATTTCACAGCTGCACATGAAAGAGGAGCGACTGTGGGATGGTAGATTGAGGGAGAGAGTGAGAGATTGTTTTGATGATGAAGGGAGGGAACCGGCTTGTTTTGATCGTAGGTGCTCCTTATGGATCGATACACTGCTGATGAGCATGCATATAGGATGTGAGCATGCTGATGTATCTTAAACTCTCAGGGGAGCTCTTTCTGTAGATGCTGCCCCTGAAAGTTGGTGTTTAGAAAAGTTGCTTCACTCGCTGGCTTTGAAATATTTGGTAGTAAGAGAACTGGGCATAGTCTGGGATATTTTTAGCACACACAAAAAACAGGCACACTGTCTTTACATTACACAGCAGATGTCAGTTCACCAGTTTATTTCTAGCAAAGTAGGAATGCACAAGTGTTAACTCCATAGTGAGTGCCCAGCTGCATAAAACAACTGCTCTGTTTTTTTTCCTTTGCATGGAGCTAACTTCTTTGGCCTCAGAGCCTGTACAGAGGGTGGTTTTGGCTGCACCAGTTACTGGACCAAACCCCATAAAGGTGCTATTATGGTTGCAGAATAATATATTATAATTATAATTAAATGTATAATTTATATATATTATATTCATTCTAATATTTTCATATTATCAAAATGAGCTTTCAGTCTCAATCACTGAAATCAAAAGCAGGATCAGCAAACCAAAGGCAACAAAGTTAGCTTACCAGAAGCTCACAACTTAAAAGACACTTTTCAGAGATGTTGGATTTATTTTCTCTTACAGAAATCCTTAAATATTTTGTTTGGGAAGAGGGGTTTCTTAGGACAGATGAGAGAAACCGAACTGAATTTGAAAGCAAATCCAATCATTTTGAGAATAGCAACACCTATTTTATACAATCCTACCTTGAGAAAATTCTTACAATGAGCTTGTGTGGTTAACATGTGAGATCTAAATGAATGATAATAAGAACACAAGAAAACGGATTTTTATTTAAATCATAGGGTTCTGATCTTGCAAAACCCTAAAAAGCAATTTGACTCCATGGATGAACATGAGTCAGTTCCAGCTCTCAACTCTTCACCTCTTGTTAATCATAGCTGTTTTCATTTTGTCCATGTTGCCACACTATGATAAAGTAGATGATCCAATCCAATCCAATCCACTTTATTTATATAGCACGATTTTAACAAACACAAGGTTTTTCAAAGTGCTGCACAACAAGATAAAACACAATAAATAGATAACACAATAGAAGCACAATAAAAAGATGAAGTACAAAATAGAAAAATAAAAGTAATGAAATAAAATAAAATAGATAAAATGCACTGCCCGCACAAGATAAAAATATGCACGTATAAAATCATAAAATCAACACCCTACATGGTGTCAAAAGCCAAAGAAAAGAGGTTTTAAGAAGAGTTGTAAAAAGAGACAGTGAGGACTAATGTGCAGCGGCAATCCATTCCAAAGTATCTACTTAGATCACTCTGATCCAAGTAGATGCATCAGACAAAACAATTTCGTTTTTATTTTTCGGAATGAAAAGACTGACATATCCCAACTGTGCACTTGCACAATGCATGGACACAGAATGAGGGAGCATCAAAATCAATATAAATTGTTGTTGCTTTCAGTTCTTCAAAATCCTCAGTTATGTGTGTGTTTGTGGTTATTCATTGTTTAGTTCTCTCATAATACTTTGCAAAACATAAACATGGATAACTAAGAGCATGCAGCATATTATGCCTTGGTGTGATAAGGTTAGTCATTTGCAGTCCATTAAAAATGGTTGTCTAGTTTCTGGGGAATTTTGGATCTTGAGCTTTGGTTCTTCTGGAAGAAATGAGACTTGAGATTCTCACTGTTGTGTCTCTGACCTGTGTGGGAAGATGGGGCGCTTGCACACAAAGCAAGGATGTGATTTTTCAGTTTGACAAAGATGTGTTCTTGTTTTCTCTTGGAGAGGAGAGAAATGAAGAGGGTTGACTCTCACATGGGAGCAGTGCTATGCTGCGGACACGGATGACAATTGATAAGTTCAGAACCAGTTGGGAGTTACAATTGTTGCTGTGGGTGTTTCCAAGATGGACATGTTAGAGTTCAATAGGACACACACAGTCACACCTAAGCTAGTGTTGCTGTTACTTCATTCTTTTTGCCTGGGTGGTCCTATCTTTAGCTTGTTCTCACTCTATTTCTTACTGTTAATTTCCTCTGTTGGTCTCAGCCTCATTCCTGTTATGGGTGCAAAGAAAATTGACTTTTATTTCTCCTACTAAATTGTTTATGTGGACAATCAGTCTTTGTCGATTGTTGTCCTTGATTCAATATAAATGTAATATGCTCATCTACACCGCTGTTGTCGAGAGCTTGTTACTGTTACATCTAGGGTTAAGAAGCAATTATGCGTAGTGCTTGTGTTTGTGCAGAAAGGTTCAGTCTGCAAAGCTCTCATGCGTGACTTTGGTTTCTCAGGGCTGCCCCAAAACATTGCTTGTCTTGGGCCGAAGAGTGTGCACTTTGTTTTTAAAGAACAACATGACAAAAAGCACATTATTGCCTACAGCATGCCATTGATAAGCCACTGAAATGTTTAAATATCTGTGTCAAATCTGCATTCTAAGAACGAATACAAAGCAAAGGAATGTATTGCACAGCAGTGTCTCAATATTGGTTGGAAATCTGGGTAAGACCTTTTTTTACATTATTATGCACTCTGTAAGCCCTTCTTATCACTTGACTTAAGAGATCCCACTCTTAAGTCAGTCACTGACTAGCGCTCTTTGCAGCATTAGCAGAAGTGTCTGAGGTCAGTGGGCTGCCAAGGGAGAGCCTTTGTGAAGCAGGCATGCAGAGGAAGCTGTCCATGCTGTGGCATATCTGACCTTTTTTTATTGAGTGTGCAGCTGGGAAACAGAATCATAACGTCTCCACAGGAAGCAGAGGAAGGCTCAGATCCAGGGAATAAGGACGGAGCCTTCAGATGCAACATTAGAAAGAGAAATACAAGGAACGTGATGTTAAGAGCTCTGCACAGACCTTCGATTAGCAATGTAAACGAAGAAAGGAATATTTCACTGCTGTAATCTGGGGACAGGGCTGCATTGCTAGAACCATTAGGACAAGTGATGTGAGTGATGAGACGAGACAGTCTTTAAAGCCCCCATGAAATGCTGTCTTTGTTTGCTTAATGTGATGTATTTCCTCTTGAAACAGGATGTCAGTTAGGGCACAACACAGGAAAAATGTCATTTAAGGTGAGTAAAGCAGGACAGCACAGGTAATCACTTGATGTTAACCTTGATAAAATACTCGAGGGTCTAAGGATAGAGGGGGCTATGTGCTGTAGATAATGTAAAGCCCCGTGAGAAAATTTGTGCTTCTCAATCTTGACAATCATGACTTGACCTGTATTTTCACATCTAGATAATTGTTTTTATACTGTGCAATTTAGTTAAAAACTAGAGCCTGACCGATAGCGGTTAAGATTAGGGAGTCAAAAATTCTTTCATATATTGGCTGATATAAACAATTTTTTTGTAATGATCCCTCAAATGTGATAATTAAACACTTACCAAAGATATGTAATGGAAGAAGGATATTTTACAGTTAAAAAATAAACTTTAGTGTCTAAAATGACATCCATGAACTGAAACAGTAAACTTCACTGGGAGTTGAATAATTATAAATTATCCTGAGCATCTTTTTCTGCATTACAATCTCTTAAAACAAAGTATGACAACATATGCTCTGAAACGATATATCTGTGATTGGCTAATATAAGGTGATTATATCGGTCAGGCTCTATTAAAAACAGGGGTGATCTCTCACGCTGCTCCTTTCCCTTCAGTCTAAAATCTTTGTCAGACAGGGTCACATCATCTCTGTGGTTTTGCAGTAAAACCGGCAAATGAAATATTAATTGAATAATAGTTGATAGTGGTGGTTGCAAAATTGGTAAAAACAAGAGCCATATTGTGACAAAAATGAACTTACTTTGTTGGTTATAGCAATTATTCTACAGTTTTTAGTTGGGGTGCACTCCCACTTCATCTTTGAAGTAGCACACCCTCTAGTCTCCCCTTGTCCCACCCCCTCTGATTTACCAGTGGCAGTTAAGAGGGTCTGGGGCAACCTGATTACATAGAACAGGAAGTCAGAGGAGGGAGAGGTCACAAACTACAGACCTTGGCACACACTGCAGCACATGATAAAGTCAGAGGACGCAAACAACAACAAAACAACACGACACTTGCTTACCCACTTTCAGAATCAGAAATACTACAAGACACAGAGTGAAAACAGCTCATGTGGATATACAGCTTATAAGGTAGGCTTACAGTTTTTCACCTAACCAAAAAACGTAAATTGTGTATAAACTTTAAACATTTGTGTGAGTATTGAATCACCTCTTTTTTTATCATGTTGAGCTTTGTGTCGCACCGTCTCAGTCTTAGTGATGACGGTTAGTGTTATTGGTAGAGGGATGGCCATGTAAGATAACCAGGAAACTTTCCCCCTCAGATCACATGCATGTTTGTGTCTCCCCAAGCAGCATTTACTGTGCATATGGGTAGGAATGATCCCATAACACCAGTACTTTGGGATCATGGCAAAGTGCCTGTTCATTCACCAAAACTTGTTTAGACTGATTTTTGATCCAGTTACACAATTTCCTTAGAAAAGCAGAACACTGCATCTTTAAAAAGCCAGTGTTACCAGGATATGAAACTAAATGACGGTTCAATTTACGCTGCTTGGGTTTAGTTGACTTTAACTTTAAATGTGAACTCACAGGATTATTGTTATTTACCAAACAAAAATAAGACACAGCGCTTAATGCCATTGTGGTGAAATGTCAAAATCCTCTGTGATGTCTATAGCCTATCCAAGCTGCTACTTTACACATCAACTTATGTTGATGGACATAGTTATAATAACTAAAGGAATGAACTTCTAATAGAATCTCTTGCTACCTTGATTTTTCTTTAACTAACATTCACCTCAAATGTATGTCGGATACTTGTCTTTATTGGAGCTTGTGACGTCTTATGTATCTCACCCAAAACAGTTTGCAAACAGCATATTTATTATTGCTTTAAAAAGCCTTTCATAGCTACAGAAGGAGAAGGTCCTCTTCCACAGGGTCTACCATGTGGCACCGTCATGTTTCTACAGTAGCCCAGAATGGACAAACCAAACACTTGCTCTAGAGAGAGCCCTTTCACATTTTTGACAGCCACAGCAGGAACGTCTACATGCTTAGAAAGGGAGGGTGAGGCGAGGGGTATTCAGTTGGCTGCAATCAGCAACCTCAGTTGCTGAAGCTGTTGGTAGCTGTTGGTAAAAATTGACTATTAACCACTGTCCAGGATGCTGGACCTCAGGCATGCACATCTTTCATGGATGTCTTCTCTCCTTCCAGCAGGCGGAGGGCTGATGACGTTAACTGAACGGCCTCATTAAGCCAAAGGCCATGCACTCTTACTTGTACGTTAACTGCCCTCTCTGGTGCTCAAGGATGTAAAAATAGCTGTTTAGCAAGAATCCCAGTCATGTCTGGCTAACAAAGACTGATTTATACAAGTTGCGGCACTAAGCATAGAGGATCTTTTGTCCCTCCCCTCCTTCTCCTTCTGCAGACCTCGTCACCAAGGCCATGAGCGCTGAAACCTCTGACGCTCTTGCCACTCCTCTCTTAGAACAGCCTTTGTTCAGTACAGTCCTACGTCCTGATAGTGAGATTTAGGGAAGCAGTGGGGTCTACAAGATTGCGTATTTGTTTACTGCATCTGTGTCAGATTGCAGTGTCATGGAAGTATTTTGGAATTTTGTTGCTTTTCTGCGTCAGCAAGTGCCATTATTTAATATTCAGGTATTTGCTCAAATAATTCAAAAATCATATGCACTGTCTGAAACTGATCCCTTGATTTTTGTCCCGTCACTCACAAACCCTCTATATGTCCAAACATGACTACCAGCATTTGGGAAGATGGTGTGAATTTGTTGATGAAGGTTCTCAGTCATCCTGGTCATGGTAATTCTAAGTGCTGTATTGTAGGCAACTGGACGTGTTTCAGTTTCTTGAAGACGTTTCACCTCTCATCCAAGAGGTGTCTTCAGTTCTAACTAACTGGAGGGGAATTTGTGTGTATTTATTTCTACGCCATTATTGCTGTGGAAGCTGTTTTTGCTAAAAAAAAAAGTCATGATTTCAAACTAAAAATGAGTATTCCCGTTTTGGTGTTGCTGTGACCTTGCACTGACTCATCATTAAACATGAAATATGTTTCATGTACACACCATTCTTAAATATTTACAGCTGAAGCCATTTTAACATTGTGGACTGAAGCTATTGCAACAGATATGATAAGATTAAGATGTAATGAATTTCATGTATATTTTTCCACATGAATGGTGAGCAAGCTTACAGCACCTGATGCTTCATTTACATTTTTCTCACCTCGCTTTGAGTGTTGTTATACTTTCTAATGAGACCGCCCTGAAGAGGACACAGATAAATACTGTCACACTGGTTACTGCTATATGTTTAATTTCCTGCTTGAGAGAGAGACTGTGTGAGTGTAAAGCCAATGCAAGAAATTTTCTTGTATATCAGCTGATCATAAAAAGGTGGTCTCTTTTCTGTCTGTCCATAAAATATGGTCTGGTGGTGATTTCTGGTGGATTAAACAATAACACAAACTAATTTGTTCTGTTATCACCAAAATCATGACCTTCTCTCCCTCATCTTCACCCTGTGCTCATCCAGCGCCCCGTCTCTCCCTCGCTCTATCCCTTGCAGTGTGTTTTTCTGAGGAACAAACAGAGAAGCTGTACTAGTCAGGATGAGTCAGTGCAGCTGGGGTGCAGGTCATTTACCCACAGCCCACTCAGACGGGACAGATGGCCTGGCCACTCTCATGCTGCTAAGTGCTAACTGTGCATCCAGAGACTGTCAGCTAAGCTAATGCTAATACTTAATGGGTGAACTGGAGAGGAGAAAGCTCAGTTAATGCTATTAAAGAATGGATTTACCGAATGTGGAGATATATCATGCGCCAGGAAAAACGGTGAAACATTATCAGTCGGATCAGTTAAGGTATTGAGATATTTGGCCTCTTTTTTGTAATTTTATGTGCCCCCAAAAATACACAGTTTTTGTGTTTCTTTACTGTTAAAGTTAGTACTTAGAATGACTTTAATACACATATTGAAGTCTAATGTTAATGTCTTCATTTCTCTTTATTTGTCTTTTTTCTTTATTTGGCTGTGACCCCCAATCACAGACAAAATCTTTTATCGAGGACCGCAACGAAAACACTCTCGATAAGTTGACTGTGGTGAATTTCCATTATATTATAGATTCATAAAACCCTAACCTAAGTGTCTGTGTGCACTTCACTTCACCATGTCTATCTGGTTGTTTGTATGCTCTTGAGGACTACAACTGCATGAGAATCTTTCTAACTGTTGTTGCGTTGAGTGTTCCTCAGTAACCTGTTTGTCAGCAATAGGAACTTTCCTGATTGGAAGTTTGCTTGCATGTTAGCTGTGCAGATGTTTTGATGTACAGCAGAAATTGCATTCTGTACGGTACAAAGGTCACCATGGTTGTGTGTAAAGTTGCTTATGCTAGATTTTTGAAACATTAAACCCTTGCTGTTTACAAAGAGAGTAAGTCTCAAAGATAAAGTGTTGGCAATCTATTTAGTGTCCTTGTAACCGCCCTGCAATTGTCTTTAGTCCATTGCATTTAATGTGCAATGTAGGCACATGTTGCACCTGCATTAACACAGACTGGCACACTTGAATTTTTTGAGACAGTGCCAGTGTCAAGAAACAGCACACCTGTCAATGTCCTGAAGTCTTGCCTAATGTCCCAACTGCTGTTGTTGCAGAAAACTAGAAACCCACAGGCCCATCTCAGTATAATTTACCATTAGAGATATGGAGGATGAGTTTTAAGTATGCAGTTTAACAGCCTGTGATGACAGAACATTCGCATTAGCAATTAGTGCACTTAAAGGCCTTTTAGGCTGCATTAAGCTATCTAAACCATGAAGTACAATTAGCCTTTTGAACACAGTAAAAATGGAATTGGTGGAGCTTGAGTGGTGTTGGCAGGATGGTTCACCAGCAACTAGTTTCACATATAACTCTTGTCAGAGGAGACTGATTTGTCCACACACTTTTATTTTTAGCAGCTGCAGGCTAAAATATAAAGCTCATTTCCACTGTCTGTTTGTTCTGTACTTTTCAATGTCTTTAATCAGCACACAGTGGTGCCATATTGTCTCATTCATTCTTTAATTCTCCTTGGCTGGATTTTGGCATTGTATGGTAGCATCATGACCTTTCTGAAGTCTGATGTGGGAAAGCTGTGGCTCATTTCAGTCTTTATAAATGACAACAGTGATGACTTTAGGGATAATGATTCCAGTCAGTGTCTACAAGTAGTGCTTAAAAATGTATTCTCACTCACATCTTCACTATACTTCTCTTTCTTGTTGAGAGTTACATAAAAGATCAATACCACAACATTTGGCAAAAAGTAGTAGTTTTGCTCTGGGTTATGTGCAGGCGCATTTCTTTTGTCTGGCTGCTGGCTGTAGAGACGTAAGAATCAACTTGTCATCATTCCCTTAAGAGACGTTGTGAAGGTACTTATTTCCTATCTTTGTGCTGTATTGGAATAAGTAATGGGGCAGCGGAATTGGCTTTATAATCTTGTTTTTTTTGATTTCCATCTGCAGATGGGCAGTGTCATTTTGGAGTAAACCTGTCTACTCAGACTGTTGGTGTGTCCCTGTTAAATTGCCCAATGTTGCAGACTACTTATTGGTTCATTACTAGTGGATGATGGGCCAAAATACCAGAGACTTTAGTGATAAGAAGTCGAACAAAACCATTGTCCTCAACGGCTTTTCTATAGGATTGCATCAGTCTTCACTGTGGTTCATGGTGTTGTGTCCACCTCCTGTAGATGCAAAGGTTGGTGCTGGAGGCTGCAGCTAATCTTCCCTACCTTATCCTTTCTTCATCCCTTATTTGCGTATTCTCTCCTTCATTACGCACTTCACCACCTCTCTCCACCACCTTTGCCTTTGTCACGTTTCAGTGATGTTGGGTGAGGAGGCCTCTGACGGCAGCGTGACTCCACTCAGTTGGCATCTCCTCCTCCAACCCGCCCACCCTTCCCCTGTCATCGTCTTAGTCAGACCCTCAATGCCCTCTCTGTCTGGACTCCATAGGCTGTAGGACTTGGGTAGGCAAAGAGAGGGTGTCTTCCTGTGTCTCACCCTATCAGAAAACACCAGGACACTTGAAAAAAAATGGGAGGGGGACAGAGAGGGGGTTGGCAGGGACAGCTGCCATTCTAGGGGAGCCCTCCCCAGTCCAGTATCGTCCCATGCCGTCCCATTCCCAACCCTGGGGCAGTGAACACTAGACTCCTACAAGCTGAAGTGGGCTCTGTGATTGTTGAGAGAGCTGAATAGTTCAGAATCTGTTTATTGAGGAAGACTAGAATGGATGTGTATGTATCCTGTAGCCATTAAGTGCTGCAATCTGCTGGAATTTAGCCATTCATTCAACACAAGACTGGCTACAATGGAATATGCAAAACAAAAAGCAGGACTAGACGCCTCATCATGTTCTTCATGAGCCTTGACAGGAGGTATGTAATGGTGGACAACTACTCAGTATTTTGCAATCATTCGTTCATACTTTTCCAGTGTGTGTTTGTGGTATTGGTTTAGAAATAGGGCAAGGCCATATGTTTTTAAAATAATATCACAATATTTTTTGGGTATATCACGAGAGACGATATATCTTTCTCAATATTTTTAATTCACCTAAAAAGCACCTCATACACACTAGGACTGTGCGACAACTGTCAATGAAATGATAATTTTGACCAGTACCTCAATAATAATTGACCCGTTGCCGGGTTTTGTAAGGCCATGCAAATAGGGTTGCAACTAATGATCATTTTCATTATCAAATTGATTAATCGTAACCATTATTTTCATGATTAATTGATAAGTCGTTTTGTAGGTAAAATGTAAAAAAACAAAAAAGTGAAAAGTGCTCGTCACAATGTCCTAGAAAGTGACATCTTCAAATTGCTGCTTTTGTCCAACCAACTGTCGAGAACCCAATCACTCTTCATTTACTGTCATGAATTCCAAATTAAAGCAGTAAATCCTTACATTTAATAAGCTGGAACCAGGAAATGTGTGACACCATTTCTTTTGAAATAACTGAAATGATTAATCGATCATCACAACAGTTGGCAATTAACTTTCTTTCGACCAACTAATCAATGAATCTACGAACCATTGCAGCTCTAATGTAAACGTAATGCAAACCAGGTTACCATGGTTGAGTTTCTGCTGGAGAAACCTGTTTTCTTTAGCCATGTGTCAAGTCTGGTACAGGAGTGCACATGCAAGACCGATTCCCCACAGTGGAATATTGCTGTGGCAGCAATTCAAAGGGATTTAAGTACAAGATGATTGATATCTTGTTGCAGTACATCCTTGTCTCCAATAAAAGTAAAACCAAAGTCCAACAACAAGTGAAAGAAATACTTAAAAAATGAATCTAGGTCAGTTGACTTAGCTGAACTGTAGATTTTTAAATTCATACTTATTCAGTGCCCAATCTCCCACCGTGCTATCAGTCCAAATGCACTTACAAAAAAGAAAAAGAACACTTCAGGCTGCAATGCACTTAAAATCTGGCCACGCTGGTTCAAAAATATGGTGGGAGGTGGAGGAGTAATCTGATTACTGACCAGCTGCACATAAATGCGGATTTTACAGTAACTGGGTTACTGCAATGCATGCAAATGTGGTCTCTGACTTCCTGCCTTAACCTTATTTCTCCCACTTCCCTGGTGTCTTGTGTACATATAAACATAGTGAGTAGCTGTATGCATGTCAGTGAAACACCATTTGCATCAGGTGATGTTTGCTCCCAGTGTGTAAGTAGTTGCGTTGACCTGCCCACCAGGGAATTGTGTTGTGCTGCTTCTTACTCTGGGTAGTGATTGCATATGTGTAAAATTATTTGTTTGCACGTGTCTGGTGCTGAAAGGGTATTACAAATTGGTGGTATAAAACAACACAAGTGTGTATAATTGTGCATGAAGAAAGCTGTGTGAAAGTCCACAGATGGAGGAGAGATGCTCAAGCAACCACACAGCTTGTCATCCTCGAGCTACTACTGTCTGTAACCGAGCTAATGTGGCAGTGAAGAAACAGTGGAGGCAGATTCTCTCCCGGGTTGCTCCTCTTTGAATCACAACAACTGATTTTAACCATAATTGACCCTTAACATACTTGTAGTTTCTAAAGTTTAAATTATTGTTATATTATAACTTTGCCTGTATGTCTCAGGAGGAAACAGCTGTTGATGCAACATCTTTTTTTATTTTAATTTTTTTATCTTTTTGGTTATTTCCTTGATGTACTTCTTATGGCTCATTATGTCATTTGTTCTTGGTATTTTCTGGGGCAGTTTATTTTATATATTTATATTTTGTCTGCCTTTGCTATATTTATCTTTTCTTTGTAGTACTCTATAATAATCTTGTCCCATTTGGATAATTTATGTGATTTATATACTTGATTTGTGTTTGTGATGTAACGATTCAGGTTTTACATTTTTCATAAAATATCCTTTCTACCACCGCCCCTTTATATAGTATTATAGTATTATCAGGGGCTATTCTTGGAGCAGGGACTGCAGATTACAGCCAACCGGTGTGATGCATTTGTGAATACTATATGATATTACCTGATCTACTGTGATATTTACTTCAAAGTTATCTGAGATTCAGGTTGAATTTGTGATCCAACACCTGTAATGTTTTTGTTTCTTTTTATCTCTTAAAAATAACTGACCTGTTGTTTTCTCATGAATTTTTAAAGGAACTCCTACTCCATGACCATTCAGCAGTTTTGTTAAAGAGTCCTCACTTGTGTCTGTCTTCAGCATGTACAGCTTTACCCAGTTGTCAACACTCTCACCCTGGGCGGGCCTGGCCTCACTGTAACCTAAGCTCTTGGTCCTTCTGTTCCCCACAGGGTAACTTGACCCAAGATTGCTTTGTCATGTGCCAGAGAGAGAGGTTCCCTCTCCACACCCACTGCCTTTGTCAGACCAACACAACAGACACATCAATGTTGTTTTTGCGCATTCACTTTAGCTTTTCTGGTTAATTTTGATATTTAACCGGGCCTGCATCATAAGGTTGTAGCTTTAAAAGGTCTAAGCCTCATTTGGACTATGTGGGTGTGTTTGTGATTATATAATGCAGTCTTTTTGAACTACAGTGTGTGAAACATGTGCTGCATGTGTGAGTGCAATATGTCAGTGTGGGATGTGAGTAGTGTTTTGTGTGAAACAGTGTGTGTTATTTCATGTGCATGCAGTTTAAAATCCAGGGGCTTTGCAGGTCTGTTTGCTTCTTCATTCTGTTTATGGAGGGAAAGGTCTGATGCCCTTCATGCTGTCTCAGTCCGAGGCTTGGCCCACTAACAAAGGGCACCCTGTAGATGGAAAAACAGCCAAGAGCTGAAAAAAACAAAGCCCACAGCATTATTAATACGGTTAAAATCTTACCCCAAAAACAACAACAAAGCTTTAGTTTGCATTCCTCGCACTCTGTTGGTATGCTTCCTGATCTGTCTGATCTCAGTGGTGGTTGTTTGTCTACCGGGTCTCGTCTGTCGTTTCAAACTCATATTTTAAACAGCACTGACAAAGTTTCGGGTATTCAGTTCATCACTGCACTTTTTTATTTGGTGAAACTTGTACAAAGTGTCCATACATACTTCCCCTAGCTTTAAGCAACACAAGGAAGTAAATCCTTTTTTGGTTAAACCCCTTCTCTTATGCTCTATGCTCTAAGTCTTCTTTTTCAACTAAAACAAAAAGGTTCAGCCTAACTTCCATGACTCAGCAAAATCAAGAGTTCATGACCTCATTGGGTCTGCATTTAAATGAATCATTGCTGGATATGTTCTCTAAATAAAACTACAAACACCATAAGGTGGAAAACACTGTCTAGAAACAGCGCAGTGTCGGTGTAGTGCTAAAACTATTCTGCCTCTGGCAGAATTTGTATATTTATTTTGAAGGCCAGAAGAGGCTTTTCACCCTCACTGACCTTTATCTTTTAAACAACAGCTCATGATATGACTGCTATGCATGATATGTAAACAAGTTCTGAAGCTGTATGGTTTGTTTTCCCTGCCAGTATAATGGCTCAGTATTTTGAATTTTAGAGGCACAGAAGGATTTTTATTTTTTAAAATTTTTTATAATTTCTCTTCAGCATCGGCTCAGTGATCTTTTAACTGATGTATTACATTATCCCAAAGGAGGGATGCAAGTGGTCTTTCATTGCCTATTTCATTAATGAACTTGATGTACTTTAAGATTAGCATTGTATTACTAAACTGTCTTTTATTTATGTTCACTGAGTGAAGTCACTCAAGTACTCTTGAATTCAAACTCTTCTGTGTGCTTTGTGGTGCCTTTTTCTCACAGACAGCACATCCCGTTTGAAAGAAAAGCCCTTATTGCCTGTTTCTCTTTATAGATTTGGTTATTCACCCCCGATCAGGGTGCTAGACCAAACTATGTGGCTTTTGTTCTGGTTATCCCTAACACATATTTCTGGTTGCGGGCCTCTTCCCTCTGGCTCTGAGTATTCTTCAGCAAGGGCAGTGCAGCTGGTGGAGAATACACACAGAGACACAAGCTATGCTAGGACACTTTGGCAAACTGGAAAAATAAAGCATTTGGCCAGCCTGTGGTCAGTCGGGAATGGAGCAGTCATTGTCAGAACACATATATAACCTTTGGCCTCATTTCTGTACTCACCCTGCAGGCATGGAAGAAGCGGTGGTTTGTTCTTCGCAGTGGCCGTCTGACAGGCGACCCAGACGTGTTGGAGTACTACAAGAATGACCATGCCAAGAAGCCCATCCGCGTGATTGATCTCAACTTGTGTGAGCAGGTATGGTTCCACCTTACCATTAGCCCAGAATCACAATTCTGCATATGATTCATTCCTAAATTAGTCCAATTTTGAACTAATCACAGTTAATGCCCCTTATGTAATCATGTTTTTACATTTGGGGCATTTGCTTTGATTTGTAATTACATTTAAGACACAGATTTAAGCCACTGTCTCCCTCAAAAACAAAGAAAAGTACAACTTAACCGGTTGTACTGCTGATATTTTTAAAATCCTCAACTTTGACTTCTATTTATTTTTGAAGGAAACTGTGGCTTAGATGTGTAACTTGAATGTAGTCATCCATGCAAAAGAACACAAACTGGTGCTAACGTTGAGGATGCTAAGAGGTTTTTTAAGTGCTAAGTGTTCCTACTAGATATTGGCAAAGGATTCCAGAGAGGAAAAATATGCTAACTTAGTGTGAAATTGTTTGACGTCTTGGGGTGGTGGTTAGGAGTACCCTAAAGTTCCAATCTACAGTCCTAATAGCATACATAGTCAGAATTTAAAATGCATGTCAACGGTTGGATTTTAATACCATTTACTGTATTAACCTTAGATGTCAAATATGGTCTGAAAAATCTACCATCAAGTCTTGAAATTGTAATGGAAAATTACTTCCAAGGGCTTCAACTAACTATTACTTTCATTTAGATGAATTGTTTGGCCAATAGAATTTCATTAAAGTAGGGAAAATTTCTCTCACAGTTTTCTAAACCACAAGGTGATGTCTTCAAATGTCTTTTCTGACCAAAAGTCCAAAATGCAAAGATCAGAATCACTTTGCCATCATATAATGCAAAGAAATTACGTAAATTTGCACAATTGAGCGACTGGAACTCGAAAATGTTTTGCAGATTTGTTTGAATAATGAATCACTTGATCAAAGTTACTGACAATTAAGTAATTCATCAGTCAACTAGTTATTTCAACCCTGCTTCTTATCCTTTCATGTAACTTTCTCTTTGACTGGCTTTACTGTAAATAGTCATTTATTTTTCTATGACTGATGCCATGTTAAGACATGTTTGTTGCTGCTTCAGGTGGATGCTGGGCTGACATTCAACAAGAAGGACTTGGAGCACAGCTTCATATTTGACATCAAGACCATTGACCGCGTTTTCTACCTGGTGGCTGACACTGAAGAGGAAATGAATAAGTGGGTTCGCTGCATCTGTGACATCTGTGGTTTTAACCCCACTGATGATGGTAAGGATGAGCATTTCATAGTGAATTATATGTCACTGGTGCCGCCCATCAATATGGCTTCAATCTGCTATGGCAAACTTTTTCACTTAAATGCGTTAACCGTTTTGTGCCACTCAGTCAGATATCTCAGAAAATCTACTTTGAATTGCCTTTTTAAAGGATATTTCTTACAGAACAATACTGAATTAAGGTCACAAGAAGTGGAAGAAGTGAATGAATACATCTGAAGAGCCAAACAGCAGCGATCAATAGCCTTTAAAACTGTTTACCTTTTTCTCTGAGGCTGGAGTCTGTGATAACAATGCTTACAGCACTCAAGCTAGATTATGACCAGAAATATAATTTGGTGTTGACTAATGTTACAATGATAAAATGTCAGAATTTATGCTGATAGTCAGCAGTAACTAAAAACATTTAGGACTTATATTGTCTGTGTGACTGTACAGTATGAATACTGAACTTTACCTGTTTCAGTAACCACTATTGCTACAATATCATACTGGAACCACATTGACTATGTGTTCCCAGTGACACAGGCCAGTGAGGGCAAGCTGGCTAAGCTAGCCCTGTAGCATAACGCTAATTTCCAAACAAGCTAATTACTGAAAAGACTCAACAATACAGTGGTATAAGTACACTAAAAGGATATATAATTATCTACTCACCCTGACGCTGATGAAAAGGCGGGTGAAGTTTTTTAGCCCACAAAAAGATCTGGAGCTTCACAGCAAAACAGCCCTGTAGCATCCTCCTAAACAACAGAAGTAGATGGAGACTTATAAAAATACAACCTAAAAAAAAAATACAACTGAAATAAAACATAAAATCAGTTAAAATCAGAGCCCCATGATCCCAAATTGATTTGACAATATTTAAAACCTTGATGAGTTGTCAAGCTTGTGCGCCCACTACCGCTGGGGTGCGCTCTTTCGCTCTTAGCTTTGCATTTACAGAGAAGATTTCAGTTTTAAAAAGGGTTTAAATAACCTCACTGGTAATTCACACCATATTATATGTAAAATATTCATTGTACCTTATCACCATCAGTAACCCAAATATATTTCATGAATCAGACAACTTAATTTTTAGCTCACAAGCTAATTTATGCTACATTTGATTGGTCTCCCTTTTGATGCCACCGTGCCACTGCCTCTCAGATATCCGCCTCTGAGGGAGTTAGGTGAACCAGCTGAATGTGCCAGAAGGCCTCTATTCAGCATAGTTCTCAGCCGAGGTCTAATGATCCATGTGTTGATCCATGTGTTGTGTTGAGGCTCACGTTACTCTTGTTCCCAGTACTGGATAATCAAAGCATTGTGTGCCTGTCGGTCTCACTGCCCCTCTTTCGTTCTTTCCCTCTTATCTGGTTCTCATTCTCTCTCGTTTGCATATTTTTGTTTCCCTCTCTGTCTTTGAGCCTAATTTCAAGCTTTGGTATTTGCACCTCAGTCTTGGCCTTCTATGCTTTCTCATTCTCCTTGATAAACGTGTAAGCCTTTTTAGTATGATGAGAATTGGCATGAAAATTGCATTAACTGACTATCTGACAGATCACGCTAAGATTCTTTCGGAGGAATGAACCTTTCAGACCTGGCAACCGAGTCACTGATTATGCTGCATTCCAAGGTCGTCCTCTCCACAGTATTATGACTTTGCCTCCACCTCAGTTACAAAGCTAGTGTTGCAGGGCAATGCTGATAACAACATTCATGGCACCTCTTCAACAGAATTATTGGAACTGGCTGTTAAAACTGTGATGTGCAAACAAACAGTAAGCCCATTCAAGGAGAAACTGGGTCTGAAGACAAATATCCTTACAGAGAGCCTTCCTCACAGTTCTTATTACAAAAGAATGTCCCTGGCTCTCCCTTTTGCGCTCGCTTGCACTTCTCTGTGTGTGAGACCCAACTCCCACTCTTCTGTCGTGTGTGGCCACGCTAGAGTGCTTCACGGCTGGGCAGATATTAGAGGAGGGAACATTAGGAGGGCTGGGGAATGAAGGCTCTGAGAGACAGTGTAGGAGGTATAGATGAGTATGAGCAGAGGGGATTTTCCTTTTTTTTATGTATGAATCAGCACTTAAAGCTTCGACAAACAAATGGGAAAAAGGGAAGAAGATAGCAGAGGAGGAGAGTGGAGCAAATGATGCTCTGTAAAGATAGAAATGTACTTTTACAAGAAGAGAAAGAAGGGGGACCTTGTGTGAGATAAAACCATGTCAGTTATAGAATAGAGTGGGAGGAGAACTGTGAAAAGGAGAAAAAAGATGTGGAATGAAAACATAGATATATATTTCACCGAGCATACGCATCAGCCATGTTGGCTCTCAGTGGAGTACAACAATCAACTCGAGCAGAAGGGTTTGAAAAGGACTCTGATATTTGAAAACTCAGTGTGACAAACCAGAGACCTTGAGGAAATGCTGTCTGAAGATGAGTATGTGGGTTTCTTATTCAAATCAAGCTTTTAAATGGGTTTTCATGTGTGTATGTGTTGGATATGAAAAGAAAGATGAAAATACTAATTTCTGATGGTGTCTTTTTGGTGTAAATTACCAGCAGTGACTGCAGTGTGCTTCAACTTGACATTAGCCAGTGGTGCTAGTGTTATTTAGGGGGATCCTGTCACACATATATCTTCCACTCAGGCTGGACAGTGTACTGTATTCGAAAAGGTTTAATTTCCCTCAGGAAATCAACCCAAGTGGGAAGTG
This sequence comes from Pagrus major, assembly GCF_040436345.1. Lineage (NCBI taxonomy): Eukaryota > Metazoa > Chordata > Actinopteri > Spariformes > Sparidae > Pagrus > Pagrus major. The sequence continues at coordinate 13,016,649 of NC_133215.1, forward strand.
AGGCTACAGGTTCTAGTGGGTCTTTTGATCTATCAAGAAGGGCCACTTGGCAGCTGCGATTTGGGGTTGAGATTAATAAATAGAGTCCAGTGAGATATTCCAAAGTGATGACTAATATCTATCCTCCATCAGAGCGAGCCCGCACATGTCAACAGCTCAAGTTTGGACATCACAGAAATGTAAAGTTTATATAGTGTAGTGTCAATCAAAATGGTGCTGGAGACTATACTGTTACATTGGAAATGTGTTGCTAGGAAACAGCTTGGGTCCAAGTTTACCCTGCAAGAGTTGACATTGGCAAACACAGCGTACTGTTTACTTTCTAACTAACATCATCAGTCACTAACATGACCTGCAGTGTCTCAGTGGGCAATACAGGTCCACAATGTAGTCATAGCTAGTGACTTCCTTGGATGACTGCAGGTGCGGTTAGAGTGAGAGCAAACAAAGAGTTGGAACAGAAATACGGTAGACATACAAAATATGACGAGGTGGCTATAATCCAGCATTGAGCTTACAATAGTAGCAGTACAAATGTAGCAAATCCAGTAACAAGTCCAAAAAAGCAGTATGTCCACTATAATAAGTCCAATATGCTCACTGGATTTAATAAGGATTTGCTGCTTTTCTTTGTCATTGATGATAGTAACTGAAGAGTCTTTGGGTTTTTGACTGTTGGTTGTACAAAAAAGCAATATGAAGACGTCACTTTGGGTTTTGAGAAATTGTGATGATCAATTTTTGTCCACAATTTTCTGACATTTCACAGACTGAACAAGTAATTGATTAGTCAGCTGTATAATGACCTGTTAAATAGACTGCAGAATATTTAATGATGAAAATAATTGTTAATAGCTCTTACTGGCTGTTGATAATCTAATGTGGGCTTTGTGACACCCTGATTAATAACTACAAAATCATTAAACAATGTGTAAGCCTGATCAGTCATTCACAGACATCTGCTGAGCTGAGTCTGACAGATCTCATGGCATCTCATCTTTTGTGATCAGCTTAGTCACTAGACTACGGTCTGAAACAAGAACCTAACTCATTAATTTTGTGGCCTTTTGTTGTGCAGAATGGCAGCACTGCTTCTCCCCCAGAATATTAAAGGCTTTATTTTATAAAAATGTATTAATTTTTTCTGTTGCTAGTAGATGTGATCATTAATTCAGTAGTAGAGGCCCACTCTCTCTATAGTCAGCTGTGCAAAACCCTGGTATTGAAACAGTCTTGAGAAGAGTTAACCCCCTGTTTTCTTGTCTCTCTCTCCTCCAGAGGCAGCAAAAGCAGCTCACCAGTCAGCCATCGGAGGCCTTGTGGTGGATACCCCCCCACATCCAGCACTGGGTAATATAGTTGGTCCAGCAGCGGGACTGTCCAATGTGCCTCCTCCATACCAGCCGGTCAGTGTGCGGCACCTGGACTCTCAGTCCAGTTCAGAGGAGCCCCAGGATTACCTGTGGCTGGTCAACTGTGAGAGCAAAAAGCCTGAACCCAACAGGTGAGTTTGCTTTGTGTCTATAAGGCTTCTTATTCACTGTGCTGGAGCTCTAGACTTCTCTCTGTACATTTTTCCAGTCCATTTCCTTTTCCTTTTTTTGTACATTTCATCTCTGCTCCCACTCTGGTTCCTCTCTCTGCTGTGTGGTGTGTAGCTCAGTGCAACTTCACTCTCCATCGGAGGGAGACCGGGAGTATTTGCTCCTGGAGGAGTGTGAGAGCAAGACTCTTCCTCCCCAGGCTAGTCTGTGAGTGGCCAGCCGTCCAGCTGGAACTGTTTGCTTGTGTGCAGTGCTACACATGAAACACTTCATACACTCTGCTGTGGATTTACATGGCTTGTTAGTGCTGGATTTGAGGTGTTTTAAATAAGAAAAGACTGAGTTGTTCTTTCTCTAACACTGTATTAATTTTGTCATTGCCTGCATGTTCAGAAATCATCTAACATCCACCAAGTACCTCAGTTCTTCACTTGATCCAAAAAGAGATGCTAACTCGGCAAGAGTTGCCAAAGATTAGTGATAACTTTAGGTTTCTAATAATGATTTGAGTGGATTTCTTTGCTTCTTAAAATCAAATGTGGATATTTAATTCTCTCGTGCATATGTGTATTGTCTTTCTAGAGCCCATGCTGAGTGTTCCAAGTCTACCTCTTCAGAGACGGACCTGAATGACAACCTCCCTTCACACCGCACGCCCACATCCTCCACCTCCTCAGCTAAACACACCTCGCACAACGGCTTCTTCCCTCAGCACCCGGCCCCTGCCTCCGCCTCATCCATCTACGACTCGCCTCCATCACGCGGTGCCTCGCTCTCAACTGACAGTGGCCTTTACCACCTCCCTCGCAGCTACTCCCAGGACACTGTGCTGCTCCCAAAGTCAGCCTCCTCCCCATCGGCCCATCTGGACGGCGGGGATGGCTCTGAGCTCTATGTCTTCAACACACCGTCGAGGAAGCCCTCAATGGAGACACAGATGCGCAACCTTTCCATCAGTTATGACATCCCACCTACACCTGGAGCAAACTGTACCTACCAGGTGCCTCGCACTGTGTCGACGTCAGGGGTAGGAGGCTCAGAGGGTGGGGGAGATGTAGTCCCCCCTCCCCGACCGCCCAAGCCTTCGCTCGGTTCCACCTCAGGACCCCCACCGCCCCCTGCTGAGCGCTCACCTACGGACACCTATTTTGTGCCCCGTTCAGCATCAGAAACCGATGGAAACTACTGTGTGCCTACTAGTGCTGGGAATAAGGCCTTACGCAGCAACACTATTGGCACTGTCGACTGTTCACGCCTCCGCAAAGGTTTGTGTCATGGAGACTTCTGTTTTTTTCTTTTGTTGTCATCTGAGTAGAGATTTCCCTTTATGAACTTAGAAAGTATGCTTTATGATCTCAAAATATTTATATCTATATTAGTTTTTAAAAGAATACACACATTCACAAACCCACTGTAAAACTGACCTTTATGTGCAGTGACATTTTTCATCAACTAGACACCTTATTAAGTCCCCCTAAAATCTTTTGCACAGCTTTTATGTGGGCATTCTGTACCCTTTTCACTTTTTTTTGATGGATGATAAGAGGCATACCAGCGCTCGTGGCATGTTTTCTTCCTGCTCCAATCCCTATTCTCACCTTTTACTCGTCTGTTCTCTTCACAGTCCATTCAAATTGTCAAGAGCTTATCAGACCTGAACAGAGAGCAGACAGTTCTCTGCAGATGTCTTTAGGGCCTTGACTATTAGAAGAACTTGATGGTGGTTTGTGCAGCGGTTCTAGTCATACATATTGCGGTTCTAGTCATATATATCGGTCATAATAATCAGTTCTAACATTTAAAAGCAAGCAAGATACATGCAGAATCATTTTCATATGTCCTCGTGGACAAATACATGCCTCCTGCTCCATCACTGAAACTACAGATTTGTTGTACGTTTTCTTCACTATACTGCCACTAATCTTGGGAGCATCGGTCCTTTAAATCTTAAAATACCAGACATATTTGTGATGTTCAAAATATTGTATTATTTATTAAAATAGGGTTTATAAGATTATATTACTTAATAGCAAAATCTGTGCGCCATCATCACTTCAACTGTGTATCCAATGAAGAGATGATTCCACCAAATCAGAGCCTGAGAAGATCCTCTGAGTAAACAAGATGCCTTTTACATGGAACAGTTAAGTCTAGTACGTTTAATAAAATATCACTGTTATAGTACCCATCTTAAATCGATGCACAACATCCTTTGTAGAAAGGCTTAAAATAGATGGAACACACCTTTCTGTCAAGAAAAGACAAACTTATAGAGTAAGAGTGATTACAACACAGTATATTCTTCCACTTCTCCCTCTTGTGGTGACAAATGTCTTTACAGAAGTATTAGTGGTGAGATAATTTTTGACAAACACACAAGGAAGTCTTCGGTGAAACTCAGTACTCAGTCTTACCTCTGCTAAACACTTGTGAAAGCTTCAAACTAGTAGTTGTGAATATAGATAGTGGTTTATCAAATGATCTGTTGTGTGAAATCACCTGGAATGAGGGGGGGAGTCACAGTATTTAAAAGAAATGACATTTCTCATTGCAATTATTTCCCATCATGGTCTTCCCCACCACTTCCTTAGCTGACACTCTCATTTGCCTTACAAGCTTCTCCTAGCACTGTTGTGGTTCTTGTGGCCATAAGTGGAATGCATTAGAGACTGCATCAGGGCCTAATGAGGATACAAAAAAAAAAAAAAACAATAACAATGTGCTGCACAGTAGAGCTCTTGCTCCTGAGCTCTATCCCACTGAATAGGATAATCTTTACAGATTCGTGAAAACACATACAGCATTCTAATTAGCCCTCTTTTGTGTGTATCATTAGGATTATTCTGTCACACAAATGGTCTTGAAATACCGCATATAGCTCTGATATGTGAGGTGTAGGCTAATACTGTATGCTCTTGTTCCTAATTGACAAATATGAGATCATTAAGTGTTAAATATCCAATCCCATAAAGTTGCAGTCTATGGGTATATTTGGTAATTTTGTTTGTTTTTTTGCAGATTTTGGATCCCAGGACTGTTATGACATTCCTAGATCATTCCCCTCAGACAAAAGCTGCTCATTTGAGTTCAACGAAAACTTCCACAGCTACTTCGTAAGTGTTGTTCCAAGGTTTTGCTAGATACTATACCCCGACTCTGTAGAACACTATTGTGCTTTAAGGGATGTTTTCGTGTTATGACTGTGGATGTTTTGATGATTTGATTGTTTACAGTGTTAAAGAAATTTTCAAATACACGAAAGTTGCCTGACATGCTTACATGAAAGGTTTGACTTTTCTCAGCCTTTCCCACATTACCCAGTGCTCACTGTGGATTCTTATCTCTACTCCATGTCAGAGAGTAGCATCATGTAGTAGAGATAAACAATCCTAGGGTGGCAGAGAACGCAATCTACATATATTATGGTGTTCTCTTTTTCTTTATTGCTGTCCAATAGGATACTGCACTGCTATATAACCAAGCCTGCTACATGCTGTGTTTCTGGGTCTTTTTTTAAAACTTTTTTTTTTGAGAAACTTTACAATGAAAGGGTTTTTTTTACACTCATTTCCCTCGCAAAAAAAACATGCCTAAAATCACCCAATACTTTTATTTGTGCATGGGAAACGAACAGTGGCAGCCGTATTGTGTTATAGGGACAAGTCTGACGAAACAAATAAATTAATAACCACAGCAATGTTAGCAAAGAAGATATCGATTCACTATTGTGGATAGAGAAAGAATTCTAGAAGACATACTGTAGCTGTGTGTTAGTAAACTGCGAGATTTATACAGCAATATATAGCAGCTGACTACTGTTGTGTTTATATTGATGTTTGTTGATTGATTTGTTGATTTCTTTTTTGTCAGCTTTATCAAGATAAGTCTTTATCATTCCCACCAACAGTTTTGCTTCTGGCGAGATCACTCTTTAACATTAAGGCTAGCAGTGTTGCTGGTTTACTGCTAGCCTTTGCATAATGTATGCTGGCTAGTATCAAAGATATGTTTTAGCATTGGTAGTTTGTTTTAGCTCAGCCTAAATTGATTTGCTGTTGCCACAGCCAATGTTTCTTCTGCTAATGAAGTTTTAGTCACCAGCTATTTTGTGAAAATTTTTGCCTGTTCCCTTGTGACCTGAGTTCAGACGCAGCCTCATTCCAGCTATATCTGTTCTTTTGTTTGTGAACATGTATGTATGATTTGTCACCCACAGAAAAACAAAGGAATGATGCCAGTGGGCAGCCAGTCCACAGAAGAGGTAGACCAGAACTATGTACCCATGAGTGCCAACTCCCCGTCACACCATCACTCAGGCAGTTTGTCGGAGCCGATGCACGAAGCGAACTATGTGCCCATGACCCCTAGCACCATGGAGTTCTCCTCCCTGGGAAAACAGGTCCCCCCACCTGCCCACATGGGCTTCCGCTCCAGTCCCAAGACCCCTCCTCGCAGGCCAATGCTCAGCGACTGTCAGCCCCCACCTGTGGACCGAAATCTCAAACCTGATCGCAAAGGTAAGAGGGGCAGTGGGTGTGCATGCATGTGTAGCTGTGACACCGTTCATAGATAATCTGTTGGTTTGTCAAGTCCTTGCTGCAGAATTGATGTGTGCTGCAGTTTATTGTTGCACTTAACGTCCTTCAGCCCAGTATTCACTAATGCAACCACTGACCATGCTTTGTCTCACACTCAGCTGCTATTCTCACAGTGCTGGCTCATGGTCATAAAGCCATCTGTACAAAATTCCACTCTTTAGTTGCCATTATTAATGTGGAAAAATGTTTTCTCTCATTTTGTGTCCTGGTTTGTCTGGTGTATTAGACACTATCATCTTCCTCTGTGTCTGCCCTTGACCAGCTTATTTCACCTCTTGATAAATTAGTTTAGTGCCTGCTACATCCTCTTACACCCAACACAGTAAGCTCCTTGTCAAAAGCACTTTTGTCCCCGAGCTCAAGAGGCCCTGTAGACCGTTTTGGAGGGGGCTGGTCCCTGTGCCATGGAGTGACTGAAGCCCGGAGTGGTCACCTCCATCCCCTTTGTTCCCACCATCTGAATGGATCTCTTTGATGAAAGACCTAATAGCAAGGGGAATTACAATCTGGGCAGATTGAAAGGCTGAGCAATGGGCAGGGAGAGAAAGAAAATTGAAGGATGTCAGGGAGACAGGGAGTCATCACAAAGGCCAACCAAAAGCCAGGGTTGCTGTTGAAACTGAAGAAAATAGAACATGTGATGGAGTATTAAATTTCCCAGAGGGGAATCCTCCCATGCTTGACTTGTAGTCTTTTTTTCTGTGACCTTTGAGCCAGTCATCTCCAAATTTGGCATCAGCCATCTCTGGACTACCATGACTAAAAGTTATAAAAAGATTCATATTAGTCCAACTCATCTGGCTGCTATACTGGTATACTACAGGCCAACCAGTTTGAGGGCATTGCTCGTAACTCAAAATCTCAAATATTTGGAAACTTGGATCTTCACTGACAAACAGTGATTTTACATTGTCTTGTAAACTTATGGTTATGATATAAAAACTGATACTCATAGCTCTTAAAATCTCGGTTTACTCCAGGTTTATACATTTATTCCAGAATATAAAAACGCAGGTTAGAGGAAAACAATCATAGCTGCAAGTGCCCAGTCAACTTCCAGCAGCTCATTGTGTTTGCCCAATCCTCTCGCATTTTAAAAAATCTGCTTTCAAAAATGTGTAATTATTGTTACAGAATCTTTTAACCTGTAGCTCTTCATCCATTGGACGTAGAATAAAGTTTGCCTTCTAGGACCCACTTTTAACTAAACTTCTGCAACTTGTCATCACGAAACCCTACGAATTTGTCTTCCATTTCTGATGGCATCATTTTGATGCATTTTAATTTTATGTACAACACTTTAATGATTTGAAAGTTGCTATACAAATATACTGTAGGTTATTATTAGTTCATTAGTATTATGGTTTAGATCCCAGTCCTCCCATCACAAAATTAAATTTATTTCTTTTTTAATCATTTATTGGTTTATTTATTTCTTGGTTTATTTGAAAGAGGCAATACATGTAGGCATTGTTACATCTAGATAAAATGCAACAGATGCAACATATATAGGGCTAATTTGCAGTCCTTATCCCTGGTTTGGCCTTTTCGAATTAAAATACATAATACAGGCATATTAACTAACAAAAAGCAGACATAGACAAGCAGCCACTACAATCATTGTTTGTACAAACAATGAATAAGAACACCAATAAAGAATAATGACTGAAAATAATCATTAACTACTTGGATCTGCTTGCAAGAGAGAATTCAAAATATGGACAAAACTACTTGCAGTTTTCTTTGTATTGTATACACAAGTATGAAAAGTACACAATAGTTAGTAACATCACTATTGATAAGCAGTGACATGATTTATAAATTTTTTTTAACTCGAAAGTGTGAATAAATGCGTTCTATAAATGAGTAGAATATCACATGCTCCTTTGATTTTCTCTTGGGTATAATTCATTTCTTTATTTACCATGAGCCATGCAAAATTCATCTGTACTGTGGACTAATTCAACTAACTACCAGCCGTCTTCATCTTGTGTGCCGTTCCTCTCTGTCTACTTTGGTGTTCTCAGCCATATGTTGTAAAGGCTTTGACATCTGTGGTCAAAGCCAGCAAACAGCACTTACTTTTTTTAACACTTTGATATGTGTTTCCCCTGAATTGATCATACTTTGAGATTGTGGCACATTTCGGTGTTTGCTCTCGTCAGCTCTGCGGGAAAATGTTGTGATGAGTGTGTTAATATAAAAGGAGCTGCCGTATGTGTCTCGTCAGTAAGTTCCTCTGCAGATTTGTATGTGCTCTTCTCAACATGATTTCTCAGTGTACTCTCAGCGCTTATACACAGCTCATCGTGCATGCACAGCTGTGATGTCAGTCTTTGTGTGGGAAGCCGTGGTGCATGGAGTGAGGTGCATGTTGGGCAGTATGGGTCTGCTGTTGTCATGACAATCATTCTCTTGATAACTGTGCTGCACAAAAAGGTGATTGGGTGTACTTGACGGTGTAGTTTTATTGTTCAGCAAAGTGTCGTCTTTTGCTTTGCATGGCAGGCCAGTTGTTACCATAGGGCTTCATGTTGTGATCACCAAAAATTTTATAATAAGCAAAGTCTTCTTTCACCAATCAGGTCAGAGTCCTAAAATAATAAGAGCAAAAGGTGTCGGTTTAGAGCGAACCGACTCTCAAACCGTAGGTGAATTCCCGAGGGGACGACGTAAGGGTAGGTACTCCACACTGAACTGCCATCTGAAAACTTTCCATTCTATGACCTGTCCAAACTTTAACTCGACTCTTTGCATGCTATCAATAGTGTACTGTGGGATTTCTGTTGTTCCTGCTGGTTTTGTAAGAGATTAACTCAACTCTGTGCAAACCAGAATCAATTAAAGTGTACCTTAATAACTCCTCAGCTGCCCAAATAGGTTTAAGAATATAACATGAGTGTCAGAGCTGATGCGTTAATCCAGTCTAATTTTTTTAAATCCCAGCAGGAGGTGGATGATTGCGCACTTCATGCATGGTGGATTTCACTCAGACCTCATGAACACTCACAACATAATTTTAAAAATACACTGCGACTACCATTTTACCTACATAACCCCTCACTCTGATGTGCATTCAACCAAGTAACTTACTAACATTTCTCTTCCCAGACATTTGTTTTTATGTTTTTGTTTGCAATTTCACTTACAGTACTTTGCTTCCAAAACACACGGTCAGATGTAACAGTCACCATAGATATTGTCACAAAAACCCTCACATGGCTCTGGAAAGTGGTAGATACCTCTTCAGGAGGAAATTGAACAACGATATCATCTAATGAAAGAGAGAGACACATAAATGTCCATAATCACTCTCCTGGTTGTGAACAATGGCTTCCTTTTTTTTTGTAGTTTTCTATGCTTTAGTGACAGAAGCCATGGATAATAAGCATCAATGGTGAGGTCTTCTGTGAAATAGGATTTGATAACGTGTGAGCTGTTACGCTGTACACAGTTTTGCAATGTACATTAGGTCCATTGTTTTCACTTTTTGTTGTTTTTTATATTCTTAAAGGAAGCAGATTTGTTCAAACGAGATTTCACTCAGACTCAATGTCTTCACACATGCAACCTGCAACAAAATTCCCACCACAGTTTGCAGTATACAAGATCAGCTTGGGATGCAGACATACTGTGGGTGATAAAAGTTAAAGGGAGAAATGGAGGGGGAAATGCAAATGAGTAGCTGAAAGTCTACTGGGATTGGCATTTTTTAATTTTTATTTACACCCAGATTTTGGACTTTTCTGCAGTTTGTTTTGTTTGTTTTGTTTGTTTTTATCGGTTCAAAATAACAAACATGACAATCATCAGAAACTTTGTATAATAACTATACAAGTTAACCAAACAAACATTAGTTCCAGTCTAGAATTTTTTTATATATATTCAAAATACATTTTTAAAAACAACCCACAAGATTAAAACCACATAGGCTGATTAATTCTATCTGATTAACATCACACAAACTATTCTGCTGCTGACCTTTATCAGCCTCGCATTTATCTAGCTTAAGTATGTCTTAAGCAGAGACTGACTGGTATGTGTACCTTGCTTCAGGAAGACCCGCTCCACTGGAGATAAAACCACTGCCAGAATGGGAGGAGCCCTGTACGCCTGTCCGCTCACCTGTCACACGGTCATTCGCTCGGGAGTAAGTATCTGAAATTGTGAAATCTTTCCTAAGATACTCCTCCTACATTTTGCTAACAACTAAGGGCGTGTTCACACTACTCTGCTTTCCTATCGGCCATTTGGTTATTTTGTAGTTTGAAGTAAAGTAATGGAGGCTGTCTCGGAAGAGGCTCTGTGTCTCACATTTTATTGGGAATGCTGTTTGAGTGCTTTTCAAAGTTGATAAAAATGTGACTTCATAGGATGAGACATGAGACAATAACAATAAATTGCTGCACTTCATCTCTAGATGACTAAAGCAGATGATGTTTGGATGTATTTCTGTTTTTTTAGGAAAAGGGTCATTTGGTGTGAACATCCCCTTTTGTAGATCATATAGTATACAGTTAACTAAAGAATTAGACACTAACACGTCATGCATTACTGTAGTCACTCTGTGACCAAAGTAGCACTGCTCATACAAACCAGTCTGGGATGTGCCTCTGAGCTACATTGCATTGAATGCCATTTGTTGGCTTATCTGGGATGAGGTCTATTTCTGTGCTTAGTGCTGCAGGGACTCATCTGGCTGCAGTGGTTTATAGCTGTGTCTGTTATGTCTGAATTATATTTTGTGCTCACCGGAGACTGCATTTGCCTGGAAGTCAGTGTGTAAACATTGTGAATGCTGCTCAGTTTCTCTAGGTTTCCAATGCCAACGAGACCCCCGTCAGTGCATAGTACGGCCTCCAGCACTGACTCCGAGGAGTGTGAAGAGAATTATGTAACCATGGACTCTAATATGTCCACAGATGAACCAGTATGTAACACACAACTGTCCTATGATTATAAGAAGTTGCATGATTACCTTTTTCTTTAATACTCAGATCACAGATAATCAAAACTAGAAAAAATGTGCTAAATGGCTGATTTGATTTTTATTGTGTTTTTTTTACATCATTATTATATATGAAATCTACAAAGTAGGTTTTAACAACAGATTTACCACAAATACAGAGTTTGCATGAGGCAGACAAAGTTTTCAGGGTTGAACACCATGTAACCCCGACCATGCCAGGCTTTAATAATAGCAGAAATCCCATTTCTTATAGCATACATTAGTGTGAGGAAATAACTGGTTGCTGCAGACGGACTCCTCACCACTTCAACTCTTTTCTTTGCAGTTTCCTCTTGTCCTGCTGCTCTGCTTCCTTTATTCTCTATTTTTGTTCTGTTGCGTTTCAGGTGTTGGGTTCTTAAAAAAATGCTTATTTTGTAAGATCAGTACCCTTACTGTTGTTCAGGACATCCCTTATTGTTGTTTGGGCATTGGTTAAAATGGAATCAAGTTCAGGTATTTTAGTTATTCAGTAATGTCTGTGGAGAACAAAATTGGCTGATGTACCCAGATTAGTGTCGGTGCATCAACCATTCACCAATTAACTGATGGGATATCATTCTGTCAACAGGGATTGTTTCTCTTACAGTCTGTATATTAGATGAACCATTGTCCAGTTTTTTTCCTGCTGTAACAACTTAACTTTTTCCAACATTTGCTTTGATATTGTCTCCTGACTTCCTGGTCTTTCATCACTCATATTTATTCCTTTCTCCCTAGTTTCTAATTTATCTGGCTTCTCCAAGCTCTGGCTTTATCCATTTTCTTTTTCCTGCATTTTGTTTTTGACCATCTGCTGTTATTCTCTTTTCTTTTCCTTTGTTTCCGCTTCCTTCTCACTCTGTGTAGAGAGGAGTCCTTCTACTGCACAGTCCCCATCACCCCTGTAAAGAGGGAGGTGGAGGAACTTGACACCATAGAGGAGGTGAGCAGGGTTGCCAGGTTAGACATGCATGGCCTACCCTGTCAGAATGCCAGAGGCTACCAGTTTGGGATGTTATCATTGGATCAGAAATTCAGCAAGTGTTGCTATCACTCCCCAACACCAGTTAGAAACTGTGGCTTGGATACACAGTTTGCAGTTATTTTAGATGTTGTCTACCGTCACTTCCCTTACAATTAATGTGTCCTAGTTCTGTCACCATTGTAGTTATAATAACTCCACCCCACTTGTAGTTAGAAATTAACACTATCTATAGGACCAACATGTACCTTAGTGTTGTCACAATACCAGAAGTTTGACCTTTGGTCTAATTCCAAAGGCCATTATCCGTATATTGTTCATTGTATTGTCAATGAACCAAAGCTTTTTTTTACATAAAACTATGGAAAGCACCATAAACCAAATAATATAAACTGCAATCTGAATGATAAAACCTTTTGAAAATTCATATTAAAATATGTAACAATCAGAGTTGCTTGCAGAGTTGTTGTTTTTTTTCATTGGACAGCTTTGAAGCAACTTTTGGCATGTTGGTTTGGTGCCCATTTTTGTTGGCTCTATCAGTGAAGTGGTGCATCCATGCTTCAGCCAACAAACCTTGCCAGCTTGGTGCCTGTCAGAAATGATTTGTATGTGTACTCTCTGAAGTTACACGATCTGATATAACCATGTTGGTGTTGTTCCTACAATATCATAATTGTTGATGCTCCAGGATCTTCATCACAACTGACCAATCACATTTTTGCAATGGCAAAACTCTGTCCAGGAGAACGGCTGGGAAAATATGCACAGGGGAAAAGTTATCCGTTCTAATGTGGTTAACATTGTGAAATGGTCTATTTTAACCAAACCATGTTTTTTAAACCTAACAAAATATTTTTGTTGCCTAAACCTAACCAAACTGCAACAGAAAACTGGAAAAAAATAAACAAACAAAAAAAGAAAAAAATACAAAATTGATAATTGAACTTATAGAAATAATTAGTCTACAGTATAACAGTATGTTCCCAACAGGACACAAACCTGTCTCCAGGTTGAAAGTCTTGTACCTAATCCATAAGCCACAACGGCTTGCCAGAATTGTGCACTTTGTTGCTTTTTCATCAGTTGCAATGATGGTCCTACAATTAATGTTGTAGGAACAACACTAACACGGCAATATCAGATAAATCCTCTAAAGTTGGTGCTGAATGCTGCTCTTGCTGGCAGGAGATGCTTTGTGAAAGTACCAACTTCTGGTGAATCGAATGTCATTGAAATCTCCTGCCATCTTGGCAAACAAATGTTGGTTATTGTGACAATGCTAGATTGTGTAAAAATATGAGCTATGTTTCAGTGTGACACTGCCACAGTGTTCCTCTTCTGTCAGTAAAAGCATCCTTTCCTGGCTTATGTAGAACGTGAAGCTTAGTGCGCCCATGACGGCGGATGGTGGGAGCAGCCCTATGGTGAAGCCGAAGGGAGACAAGCAGGTGGAGTACCTGGATTTGGATCTTGACCCTGGCAAGTCTACCCCACCTAGGAAGGTAGGAATTTTTTAACCCCCACATCTTGAGTCACATGTCAATCGTAAGATTTTGTGCTACATTAGTGTACCAATAAAGTGATCTAGCTAAACTGAGGGCTATGCTCTTTGGACAAATTATTTTGTGTGGTTCCTCCTTGGATGACATATTGTAAATAATGCAATGTGAGTTGTAGCTAGTGTGCCTCCCAGATGAGGAGCTTGTGCAAAGAAATAACTATCTTCAATGCAATATTCTGTTTAAATGGTGAAAATGTTTAAATTCAAAAGCTATTTCACATCTGGCTGTAGTCTACTGGGCCCCCGTAATTTTTTTTATGGCCAAACCGCCTGCCAGTTTGTTCACCATTTGAGGAATTTTAACCAACCTTTTGTTATTCTTTAGATGAAAAGCAACGGAACTGGCATGGCAGCATCAGATGAGCGTGTTGACTACGTGGTTGTGGACCAACAACGGACACAGGCCCTTAAGAGCACCCGGGAGGCCTGGAACGATGGCCGCCAATCCACAGAGACAGACACCCCATCCAAAGGACCCAAGTGACCCTGTGGTCCCAAACGCCAACCCACCCTCCAGACCCCCAAACCGCTGGGCCTTTTACACTAGTGTAGGCTGTGGTTTGTGCTTTGGGATGGTCCAGCTATCACGTTCCACCTCAGTGAGATCCTTAGTGTGTAGGGGCCAGTGGAGCTTCATAGCCACTCAACTGTGTTTAGTTTACACTGCTGCACGGCCTAGGACAGCACTGTGTACAGTTGTAGGAAGGGGAGCGAGCCAGGAATAAGCTGTATGCAGAATAAAAGCAGGTGGAATGACTGGACTTGTCATCAGGGTTTGACTTAAGCAGACTCACAAACTTTGAACATTCACTGCCTCCGTTATTGGATTGGTTTTCTTTTTTTTTTTTTTTTTTTCTCTTCACCTTTCATTTGCCGGTGAGCTGATCCAGACTAAACACTTCCTTAAATTATAATGCTGTTTGATGTTGTTTTGGAGTGTAAGTGAAATCACTTGATAACATGATCACGATACTTCGTCAATACAACACTCTGCTAGTTAGCAGAGCTGGTTAGCAGTGTTGATTTTTTTTAAATTTTTTTTTTTTTTATAAAGTTGGGTTAAGTTTCCATGGGTTCTGATCACAGGTCAGTTTTAAAATCATGGATAAAACTGACCCCAGTCTGTGTCAAAGGCAAACTTAAAACCCAATCACTAAGATAACCCAGTACGACAGAGTTTCAGAGTTTTATTACTTTTTCTTTCAATGCAAAGGCAGTTGAACTTGTTCATTTTACATCTAACCAAGTGCTCAATTTAAGCTTTGGATTCACTCAAGGTTTAATCCAGTGAACATGATTCGATTTCCATTTACTTTGTATGTGGAGATGCTTCAATCTGTTATAATGGAAGTGCAAAGACTGTACAAAAGTGTTATGTATATAAACAGGAAAAGTGTCCTTTATTTGTTTGGAATATCCAGCGTGTTTGACTCGAAGGTATGTGGATTCTGCAGGGTAGAATCCTGTGCCTGTCTTTGGTGGTATCAGAACTTGTGATTAATGAATGAATTACTGTGAGTTTTTAAAGGAACGTGACAGGTTTTCTATAAGTTATGCAAAGGTATCAAACTTAGGCTAGAGAGAGAGAAAATCAGGTACTCTATAAATGCATACTAATACAACTATCCATTTCTAATTTATTTCTCAAGTTATTTCATCAGGTGGATGTCATGTCCACTTTTAGCTCAGTATTCTTGATTCATATGGAGGAACATTTGCTAAAGTCTGTTAAAATGCTTAATTTTACAAGCGCCGGTCAATTAGTTAAACACGTTCATTGATATTCCTCTTTTCTCTCACTTCTTAGGTTTAATTTATTTCAAATTGAACTGGCGTACAGTTTTGGGAAATTGACTGCCTCATGTAGTCAACTTGATACATCTTTTATAGACAGTGCAAAAGTCTTCATGTATGCATTGATCTGTGCTTTACTAACCTGTGAACTCTCACTCAGAAGTCCCAAGCATGTGCTACCACAAGGTAAAATCATTGCTGTACATATTCTGCCATCAATTAGATTAACATGTATCATTTGAAAAATGTGCCTACTAAATCATCTTCATTCTACTTCACTCTTTTCCTTATTGCAGTCTCTTTGTCATATGGTCTGCAAAGCTGATGATGCTTTATCTTTTTTAATGAATCTCGACAGAAAATGTAAATTTTAAAAGTGGACTAAATAAAATCCAACCTCTTATGCATGTGTCGTCTATGATTTCCATCATGATTGGGGAAATTAAAAGGGAAAAGAGAAGATGAAGGAATAGATAGGAAGTAAAAATAATCCAGTATCGAAGGTAAGATAATTTCCTGTGCATGGTGAGTGTCCTTTTGTTTCCTTTTTCTTTGTGTTCATAAAAAACATTAATTCCATTCCTCACACAGGCTTAAATACGTCTTTAATCCCTTGCTTGCTGATAGTTTGGGAGTTATAATGGACAATTTTATGATGACTAGTCAAAAAACTTTGTAGTACTACTCTTTCTAGCATAGCACTTCCCATTTCTTCAGTTGCCTTATATCACACAAAGCTGGCATTTGTGTATTTCTGGTTTCCCTTAAGATTTTTACAAAAGTGTTCTTACAGCCATACTGTGTAATAAAGTTTTTTAACTGTCCTCTTACGTTTTTGACTTCTTCAACTGAAAAAAGATAGCATCACAAAAGTAATCCATTATATTTTCTTTTACAATGCAAAAATAATTGGAATAATAGAAAATACGTTATAAGAGAAAATAATATAATTATACATGTCATTCAGGTAAATAATAATTTTTGCATTTGTTACAAGTATTATATAATTTATAAAATAGCCTACAGGAAACAGTCGAGGAGTTTTTATGCCACTTCCGGTGGCCATCTTTGTTCAATAAGCAATTAAGCCATAACATCCAGAGCTGGTTTAAAATCTTCGAATTTAAATTACATGATGCAGCAAAGTGATTATTGTGTTCATTTCCATAGAAGAAACTATCTTCAAACACTGGTAAGTGTATTTTACTAATTTTGGCGTGTAGCGGTACCATTATCTCATTAATTTCAGTTTTTAATTTGAACTTCTCTATCTTTGAGACGCCTAGCATTAATGTGACTCCAATGTAAGCTAGCCAACGTCGATGTAACTTAAGCCTTTAGAGGTTCGGTTTATTGTCTCTCATGCATTTACATTTCAGACCTCTGTCATCATACAGTCTTGTTTTATACATTTGGTTATCAGGGGAAAGTTTTGCTTTTTAATAAATCTTGACCTGTTGGCTACCCTTAATGAAAAACTATGTGACGCAGTAGCAACATGGCGACCGAATTGATAAAGCTTCATATAGCTATGTTAGCTATTACTCGTCCCCTTTCAATAGCAGCCATTTTGCCATGAGGTAGCTAGTACTGAACGCAGGTGTCACTAATGACATTAATGAGTGTTCTGCTGTATTTAGGTACAGAGCCTTAATTAAGAATGTGATTAGTAAGGCCTGTGTTTTACTTACTAGTTCACGTCAGAGTGGCTGCTGTGAAAAATGTGGATAACATCCACTGAACGCTGCCTTCAATACAAGGTCGGCCTTCAGACATGAATCAAGTGATTTGGTCCAAGTCTCAAGAAGATCCCAATTCATTTTTCTTGCTCAAGTCAAGTCACGTCACTTTTTCCTTTCCAAGATACTGCAGTCTTACCTGCAGTGTATGGTCTGTAAAGAAATATGACAATGAATTGCAATAGTACTGAAATTATTGATATAGTGAGATGAATGTAACCCAAAAATAACTTCCCTAAAGCTTTTTTTTTTCTTGAATTCTCATAAATCAAAAATATAAAATACATATGAATATTCCCTCCCCATCACTTTTCAACAGTTAAATATTGACAGCCAGATTGTAAAAACAAACAAACAAACAAAAAACTAAACTGAAATCATAAAACAAACTCAATCATTTGAATCATCATGTCTTTAACTTTGAAGTCCAAGTCGAGTCTCATTTATTTTCTGTCTTTGTGAACTTTTCACAATGACACAATGACAATGAAGTCTAAATGTGATTTAAAAAAAAAAAAAAAAAAAAAATCAAAAACAGACAGTGGATGAATTATTGTTTTCAGAATGTCAACACAAATGCGTGACAGTAAAATACAACGTGTGAGACAGCTCAACCCTGTCTGAGTGTTAGATTTATATTTATTAGAAACAGCAGCTTGATAAGAAAGAACATGTCGGTACCTGACAACGATCAAAACCTCTCAGTGACAACTTGATCTGCTTAGGAAGACAATTAGCCTACATGTAGCTGAAAGTAGGCATGGGAATATATACAAATTTAATGTCATGATTATCCTGGTCAAAATAATTGTTATTCACATTATTATCATCAAGATTTGCGTAAATGTCTTAACATTGCACTACATTTCCCTTACATTTTGTGAAGAAACACATTTTTTTAATGTCACAGAAAGGACACAGCTTTTAAGTCACTCATGAGGATATTCTCACGTATCTAGATGCATGATTATCTTATGTCCCCCATCCCTGGTTGAAACTCTCAAAAACAACGTTTTTTGGACCTTGTGAGGAGATTTGATTTGCCAGAAATATCTGGAAAGTTGTTTTCATGGTTAACTTTGCAGATATAGCAGAGAGCTGCAGTATTTCTTCTCTAGTGTGTCACAGAGACTGTTTTCATCCAAGTTTTACTAGGATTCAGTGTATTTTCACCCTTCACCTTACTATTCATACTTTTTGCTACAGTTTTCACGATAGAGCTTTATGCAGCTCATTGTCTTGGGAGTGATGCCCTTAAGCCAAAATCTCAGAATAGCAATTTAAAGCATGAGTCACCTTGAGTTTTACTAAAGCGACCACTAGATGGAGCTGTTGTTTGAAGAACTATGTGGCTCTACTTTGCCTATATGCTTTTCCATTTGCACACACCCCTTTCAGTGCAGTGACTTCCCTTGACATCCTGCCGTCTGCATTGCTGTGCCAGCCTAAATTACACTTGTCGGTTCTTCACCATGAACTTCACAGGCCAAGCTGCTGTTCTCCCAGGTTACTGCAATGAGGCTCTTGACCACCTCAAAAACCACCTCCAGATTTTTTTTGTAACTTAGATGTCCTTATGTGGCTGTTTTTAAATCTAGTACTGTATACTATCTATGTTTCTTCAAGGGTGCACCAGAAGGGTTATTTGGGGTTATTATGCTACTCTTCTCATTTTTTTTTTATTTGTCTTAACCAACATTCCCCTAATTTTGGTTCCTAAAGCACCAGATTTCAACACATTTATACCGTGTATGCTTTAATATCTCAACTAATTGATTAACAGTTTCAGTAACATAAACCTAATATCATAGATACTAGCAAAACAACGCAGTACATAAAATAAGAATAACACTCAGTAGAACGCATAACTCTGCCCAGGCCCAACAGTCCACTTTAATTCAAAAAGCCTAATCCAATATCAAATAAAACACATTTAAATCTGCAAGATCCAGATTTATATTTGGATCTGGATCAAATTGTCCTCACTCACAGATACCAGCCATCTAAATACACCAGATTTTTTTCATCATTTTTATCTGAGAAATGTTGAAAAAACCTCTTGTGATGTTAAATAAAGTAAGAGAAAATTCCTTGATCCGTTCCTTTATCCAGATCCACACCAAAAGTTAATGGGGTCTATTTTGGGCCGAGACCCATCCTCCATCCCAGTTTTGTGGAAATCTGTTCATTAGTTGTTGTGTTATCCTGCTGACAAACCAACTAACGTAGAGATAGGTAAGGACAAGCGGAGGTAAAAAGCAGAGCAGAAATAACATAAGTTGGACCATCGTGTTTCACTGTATATCTTTACATGTTACTTACGGGCACAGAAGGATAAATGGTTGCAGATTTCACACATCCCCGTAATGCCAATCAACCGCCAATTGTGTACCAGGAAGTGACTGTTGTTGTTGTTCATGCGACGTCAAGGTGACTCAGTGTATTATCTTCGTTGTAGGCCTGAATTATGTGCCATACAAAAACAACAAAAAAATCCCAATAATAATCAAATTGCAATTATTTTCTGTTTACCGATATTGCAATATGAGTCATGATTTTTCTGGAAATTGAGTGACTTTTGCCAGGGTCTCACAACAATGCTTCATTTATAATGTTATGTTGTGACACATTTGACCTTCTTTAAAAATTGCCACTCCTATTATTTGAACATTGCACTAAGCCATATTAGAATTTCAGTAATATTTCAATTAATAGTAGAATAGTTTACTCAATCAACAACAAATATTTTTTGTCACAGATCTAAAAAAACAAACAATCTGATTGATGTATGCCTTGTTTGCAGTGTTATCTATACACTGTACATCCCATTTTAACCTTGATACTGGTGATATATGTCTACACCTACCTTTTTATAAGAAGGGAAACAGCACTGACGCATCACTCCTTCAGTTTGCTAACCATCATAGATTTATGTATTCAGTAAGTCTCTAGTTTACTCAGATGCAACATATGGGCTGACTGCCTTCACAGTCACATTTAATCCCATACATCTGTAGTACTCCACATCATGAGATATACTCATCCTACATAAGTCTGTCTTTCACTGCACTGCCTGCATGTAACCTTTTAATAGCTTTGCAAATAACCTAATTAAAGCTCATACTGGGATGGAATTATAATTATTACTATGACACACAGCAGATTGTGAAACATTGCCATCAGGTGGCTTCATGCTCTGTTCAAATGGAATTTTTAAATTGTTCACGTCACTTTGTCAGATGTGGCTGATGGGCTGACAGGTTAGCATATGGCATTTGACAGTTTTAATTTTATATTGCTGCTTTTTTAGTGTTCACATGAGTGACTGATTTGCATGCTTGATGTGTGGGAACTAGATTACTGATAATGTCATCATCAAGGCCTATGCCAGGGTTATTTTCATCTAATTCTTGACCATGGGAACCCAAAGAAAATTTCCCCACCTGTGAGCATGTTTTCAAGCCTGCTTATATGAAATGCTTTTTTATAAAATGATACTTTTTTATACATATTGTTATTATACATTATAATATAAATGAAGAGTCAGAATGAAGGAGATCACTACAACGCTGTTTTGCTGTGAGGTGCCAGAAATGTTTTGTGGACTACAAAACTTCACCCGACTTTCCATCGGCATGGCTGAAATTTCATTTTTGGGTGAACTTTTCCTTTAATGGTGGTCATTTCACCTTCTGTATTTAGATCTTGTTAAGCATGGGTGCAGATACATTTCAACAAATGAAACATTTTATCATTCATTCAGTGAAAAGCTTTAAGCTGTTGTGAGAGAACCATCTTAATCACCATCTGTGTGTCATAACGAGGGGAATGTTTGAAGTTAAAATACAACTTGAGAGTGCCTTATTTGTTTACACGTATGCCTCTACCTTCACAGTCGTAGCTGTATGCAGCCTGGGGAGCCTCTATGCAGTATCCTTGGCAGTGTATGAGTAATGGAGCAGGGAGAGCGTCTCTGGCTTCTTAACACAACCAGCAGAATAATTATGAGGCAAGCTCAGAAGCTGTTCCTGGTCAGCAGGGAGCCTGTGAGCTTTATTGGGCCTAGCCAGTCCTTTTGGACCTCTGCCTGGACTGATGGGGGCAGTCTGTAAGATGGCCTGGAGTGCTGTTTTGTGGGGCCAGTTACAGAGGTATACATGTCTAGGGACAGCTGCCGTGTGCTTTGGCCTAAATGTGGGTGGGAACAAAGACACTGGTTCATTATGTCATATAGTATGAAAGCAATTGAAGGAACTGTGTACTTGATGCTCAAAATAATACATCATGCCTGGTTAATTAACACCATTAGTATGAGTGAAAAGTCAGCACTATAGGCCTCAGTAAATTATGCAGATGCGTGTCATATTAATGGGGAACACACTGTAAGTGTTGAAAATGAGCATTTCTCAAGAGACATGTTTACCCTAGTAGGCATCATTGGGCTACAGTTAATTGATGAGGTAGTGGCAGCTGCATGTGTCCTCCACTGCAAGTAGAGTGCAACCGATACCAGTATCGATATTTTAGAGTTTAAAAAATATAAAAATGACAGATGAAACTATTCACTTTATCATATAAACATATCACAAACAAGCTTTTTTGATAAAATCTAATTTGTTGAGATCTGGAATAATTGAGATCTCTCTTTAGTTAGATTGGGCCTGCAACTAGGGCTGCAACCATATGAGATATTCACGGCAGGATAACCATCTGAGAAAATATCCCGGTTTCATGGTATACTTCTAAAATTGTTATTATTTTTGTCAGTTACAATGAACCTCGAATGAATGTAAACAGAAGGGTTTTATGAATGAACAAGCGCTTTATAATTATTTGTACAATATCATGTGCTGACAGATATGAATCATGATTTAAACTTGAAATATACATTTTTTTACATGGTAATATTCAATACTGTTAAGCAAATGTACATGGTATGATAACTGTTAATTTTCATACTGTGGTATACCTTGAAACTGGCAACCCTAGTTGCAATGGACCATTATTTTCATTATCAATTATTCTGTCAATTATTTACTTGACTAATTGTTTGGTCAATATAATGTCAATAAAATGCTCATTTTAATTCCCATGGTGGAAGATTGCAATCTTTGTGGACTGATTGTAGAAGAGTAGGAAACTAGAAAATGTGCACATTTGCACTGTTAATTTTGGCCTTTTCATGTAGACAATGAATCAAATCAGTTAATTGGTAATCCGAAATGTAGGGATGCACAATGTCTTAGTCTGATAAATTACTGGACAAAGAATGGACCCTGTTAACTTTTGTTAAAGTGACACATCCAGGAATTTTTCTCACTGTCTTTAACATTGCAAGGTGGGTTGTTTTTCAACATATTGTTAATTTCGTAATAATGCATGGATCTTGATGATAAGAATAAGGTGTATTTAGGTGGCTGGTATTGGGCTAGTTTATTAGGTACACCAAGATAAAACTAATGCAGTCTACTACAGCAACCCTGCAATGAATCCTACCATCCTGTGGTTATAATCTTCAGTTTTTCTGAGCATTTAAAGTGTTGAATCAACTTCATGGTGTTTTTCTGAGCTGTAGTAACTTCCAGGTTTTAACCTTAACTTTTGCTGGCATGCTCTTTATGTGGGTCTTATTTCTTTTGGCGGCCTGGTGTATATTCTGTTGACTTCACTTTTGATATTTCTGTCTGACTCTCGTTTGAACTCTACTCCAACATACCTGTATCTCTGGAAAAATATCCTGAAACTTGGATGTACTTCTGATCAAATGCATCTCATTTCAGTATTTCCTGGCATCTATAGTTCTGTTTACCGCATCTGTCGCACTCCCTCATCTTCTAATCCTGGCAGCTGGTCTGTCATTCTCTTAACCCTCGACCCTCAACCCACCCAGTCAACCTCTCATCCTGCCCATGTGCCATCTATCTGTCCACTTTTCTTTCTTTCACTGCCTCTCCAGCTTTTCCCCTTTCCTCTCTGTTTCAAACCTCTAATCACATTAATTCTAAGCCTGTGCGGGGATGAATCTCAAACAACTTGCAACATAACATGGGCGTGCAGATACACCAGACAAAATCAATTCCTCCTCCTTGTCCAACTCTTCAAGTCAGCCATACAGCAATATCCCCTTGACCACTACCCCCCCAAAGCACCTGCAAAAATACACCTACAAAAATCAAGTAGTGAACAAGACTTTTTTGTGATTTTGTGCCTGATTTTGTGTGAAACTTGTTAACTAAGATGTTAAGCACAGGGTTGTGTAAATCTGTTTAAATATTCAAGATTCAGTAGTCCGTCCTTGTCGGAGCAGATACAGATTGTACTGTACACGAAGAAAGAAGCACATTTTATAGTTATGTTTTCTGTATATTTCTAGATCAAAGGCACCCTACTCTCCCCGGTCAAGTCCCTATCACTCAGCAAGTACTTGGCCTCACCTGCCTGCCTGTGCCCTGTCTTTGACATTATACTGTGGATCCCACTTCCTGGCGATGAGCCAGATGAGAAAAAAGTGAGTGATTTCAACCCCCCCCCCCTTCTCCCTTGCTCTCTCACTCTCACCAAAGCTGGCTCTAATCAGATTTAACGCAGGCTTGAGGATTGAGTTTTTGTGTGCGACTGCGATGTCATCAGTAGAGATTTGGAGCAGTAAAACCATTACTGTATTGGAAAGAGTGGTAATTGTATTTAGAAAGCAGGATTCAATGGGGAATCATAATTCAGCTTATGATTTGCGTCATTTTCCACTCCACAGTTTCACTGCATTTATTGCACATTTGCACAGGTCCATTAACTGAGCTGATGATTATTATATTACCAAGGATATAACTGCACAATTCCATTGCTCCAGATACTAACTTTATGTTGTATAACGAGGTGCTATTAATTTTTAATAGCTTAAGAAATTTGCCTGAAGATAATTCTAAATTTATCCCTCCTGATGATGCACTATAATGCTTAGGCTAACATCAGTCACCCCATCCACAATAGGACTAAATGTTGCTCAACAATTCAGTGATTTATCAATTGGATTTTTCTAATAGTAAGCATTGTAGATTATATGCTTCTTTGGGATGACTCAAATGAGAAGTTAATATTAGAGTAGTATTTATTGGGGGAAGAAGGGAACCTCAGTTGTGCATGCTAAGATCTTAATCTTTGATAATGCTGCTGCCTGAAGATAGCATGGGCTTGTTTGCCTCCAGAGCCCTCACTGTGAGAGTTTCTTGACTCAAATACAGATTGGCTCCTTGTGTCTGGTCTTGGATGTGTCTGGATGTGTCTGGATTTGTTTCTGCCTCTGTCTTCACTTTTTGTTTTTTAGTGTGTCAGCTGTGCGTCTGTGGAGCTGGTTGTCTTACACAGCATCCTGGAGATCGCCAGGCTGACACAGTGTCCACGGGGCTTGTGGCACATTATTGTCAGGAAAAATCAGAGTCAGGGAAGTTATTAAGTCATTGAAAAGGCTTGTTGACTATAAGCACCTAAGAAGTAGCAATAGTACTCCAATTTCAATCTGAATGTGACATAAAAACACAGGAAGTTACAATATCAAAGTTGAGTCTTTCATTAAGCATCCACAGAAATCTTGTTTTCATTTTGACAACATCCAAACGTGAGATAACCTTAAATATAGTCTATTAATGCACATACTAAGTAGGTCTAAAATTTAACTTATCTATGGTGAGCAACTTACATCATCAATCTCCATGTTTGGACGGAACATCAGAGATATGTAATGTTTGGAGAAGGAGAGGCTGAAGTAGAGAGTGAGAGGGTCCAGCTCTAGCTGCAAGAAGTAGCCTAACCGTTTTGCAAAATCCATAGCTTTCTGTGCAAAATTATTGAACCAGCCTTGAGGGAATGAGCGCTGCCTATGCAAGAGTTTTCTGTGGTCGATACCCAGGGACATCATAAACAAGTGTGATGGGGTAAAGAGTTGAGAGAGAGAGATATACAGACAGAGAGAGAGAGATAAAATATAGTTGATATGTAGTTAATAGCGAAAGGCTAGATTGGAGTGGGCAGATTGAACGGGAGCAGAGAGGTTTTGTTGCACCTGTTTATGTGGGACAATTTACTTTTCAGGATTGGTTCACAGAATTAATTGCATAATTTTCTTAACAAATGTGTGAGCATAACCATGCCAGATTCAAACTGAATATCATGAAATTAGACAAGAAAATAAATAACAATACTGAAAATTTGGGTTAAAAACAAAATTGTACCTTTCTAGATTCTTACAGTTATGTACATAAGACCCTAAATTCCTTGATTAGAAGGCTATTGTGGATTTGGGTTTCCAGTGGCTTTAATGTTCCCATTGGTACTGAGATTTGTCAGCGTTGCTCAGTCTCAAGGTAAATTCATTATATATTGATCATTTAGATGCTATTTATGCAGATTACTGAATCAATTAATGTGAATAAGCTGTAGGGATGGAACTGTACTGGCTTTTGTGAGATACTGTCTGTAATGAGCTGAAAGCTGTATTACACTGCAACATCCTAACACTTATATGCATTGTAGATCATTAGTGCTGTGATTAGGTAACAGCACTCCGCGATGTGGCAATTCCTGTTGACACCTCATCAGATATAAGTTGCCTGAAGTGTTTTTAACGATGCCTTGCTGGTGCCGTGTTTTCCCAGTGAAAACAGCTATCCATCTGTGTAATAGGCCTTGTCAAAAGTTTACTGAGAATCAGCAATTCACTTTGAGACCGGGCTGCATTTGCCATCGAAAGGAGCTCTGATAAGCTGTAAGAGCCCATTGAGGCAGTGAGCAGGCTTTGATGCATCGTGATATCTTGACAGTTGCTGTCGCCTTCTCATTGGGTTTCCTTTGTTAAGACTCAAAACTTTCCATTGTGTGTTATCTGCACACATTCTTCCTCCTCAATGCCATATATTTACAAATATGAGCTGAATGCAGTCATAACTTAATTATTAGCTCTAAGCGCTTGTGTTTGAGATCATTATCTGCCTTTTTAAGTTCAGACATTGATCTTGTTCACAGCTGAATTGTTAAGATATTCAGAGAATTTCAGCTTTCTGCTGCATTATAGTCCTTCTGTTATACCCGCGACATCTTAAAGAACTTCTTTAAGTAACCGCTTGGGTCCTATTGGTAAGGGGAACACAAAGCAATTGGGGGAACAAACTTTGACACAACACCAGCGATGTCCATCGAATGTGAATGCCCGTCTGTTCACTCTTGTTCTACTTCGGTTTCTATCACTTTCCCTCTTCGCCTTCTTTGCCTCCTCCATCAGTGGGTTCTTTTTCTTTTGCAGTTTAGAGTTTCCACAGTTATTCAGTTGTTCCACTGTTACCTGGGGATAGTGACCAGGCAAAACATGTCACTTCCTGTTGTGGTTGCACAACGGCAGACGTGGTTCCTTTGTGCTGTACTTCAACCCTAATTTTTTGGGGAAAATTCCTGCCTGGCGACAGGTCCGAATAGCATATGAAAGTGAGGCTTACAGGGGACCAAGCTATTTGCGGATGTTGTCATTTTTCTACAGCCATTACACTGTGCATTCAGTATTTACTTCAGAATGATAAGATAAAGCAAAACAGTGCCAGTGTAAACTGCTTAAATGAAGACTAACACAAGACAAGACTAGACAAATAAATGCAAGCAAAACAAATTGGTATATTGCGTTGTAGGTTTGGGGGGGGGGTGTGTGTGTGTGTGTGTGTGTGTGTGTGTGTGTGTGTGTGTGTGTGTGTGTGTGTGTGTGTGTGTGTTCAGAAGCAGAAAAAGGGGGGAAAGGTTTGGAAGTGACTTGGACGGCTGAAAGAGAAAGTGTAGCAATAATTAAAAGATTAAGCTAAATATGTACAGTATATATGGGAAAAAATGAATAAAATAAAACAAAAAGAACCTCCATCTTAACCTTTTGTCTAGTCTTGTCTTGTCTTGCTGTCTCCATTGTTAACAGTATATTTTTTGTAACCTGGCCTTTTGTGTACCTGCAGAGTTTACAGGAAGAAAAGCCAAGGCTAAAAAGAAAAAAACCGCTTGTTAAAACCTTTGTCCAGCTCTAGATTGCAATCTATGGACATACATGAAGTGGATACAAATATATTGCGTTATTGATTTGTCTAGCCTTGAAATAAAAGCTAATAAAAAATGAACAATTGTGTGCACATTGTACTTAAGACATATAGAAATTGCTTCTTTTATACTTTATACTACTATCTCCTGCTTATCTGTGTTGAGAAACTGAAAAGAAAACTAGCTGAGGCACGGTGGATATCCATTTGGAAAATTAGTTGCACACATCACTATGGCACTTTGAAGATGGCAAAAAACAATCCTCAGTCAACAAATGTGTTGGACCTCTTGCTGTGCGCTTTGTTAAATCTTGTGTCCAGAATTGCAGAGTGCAGGTCAGAACAGTTTGGAATTAAGAGCACATTGTCACAAGGAGCTGATTAGCTTTAATCATGGTAAACTGTCTTTGAGCTGAGTACAGATCTTGTTGGCATTGTTTTTCATATAATGAGTGGGCTCTGACCTTGAACCTTATGTAAAGTCTCTATGCTGATTGGATATGCCCCGCTCTGACACAATAAATCACAATATACCCCAGTGCTGCCTCACAAAAATGTCAGCGTAATATTCTTATCTTGAAAAGAGAACCAGTATCTGATGACCTTTTTTCAAAGAGGACATTTTGACATGTCCCAGTAGGAAAAGCACAGGTGTAAATAATAAAATTAATGAATGAATGAATTCTATATAAGCTTACTTCAGTAAACAGAGTTAATGATATCAGATATCAGAATCACTTGCGTTTTTCCTACTGTGTCATTTTGAATAAGTAAGGCATAAAGGTACTTGGTTTGGGCTAATCAAATGTGTTGAGGTATTGGAATTGGTCTGCAGTAGATTTGAAAAAAAAAAATTGATTAATAAATTAGTTGTTCAGTTACAATTTTAATAAATTGATCAATCATTTAAGTATTTTTTCATGCCTAGGATTCTGTTTTTCAAGCTTCTTAAGTGTGAGGCATTGCTGCTGTGTCTTTCTCTTATTTGATAGTTAACTGAATATTTTTGGGTTTTATACTGTTTGTTGGACTAAACGAGCTATTTAAGGATGTCACCTTGGGCTCCAGTATATTAAAATGGGCATTGTTCAATATGTTTCTTAATATGAATGATTAAACAATAAAATACTGAGATTCATTGATAATCATCTGAAGGAAAGGTGAAATTTTCGTACCCCTGTATCATCAGTTCACAATGGCGTTTGTAATCCCACAGCCTTTCTGGACTGTTGTTTGGTGTTTGCCCCGACTAAGAGCATACAAAGATTTAATCTTGAGTTCTTTTCGCTCTCTCTCTACTCAGGAAACATACTTACCGAAATGGATATCAGAAAATAATGTTTACTCAAAATTCTCATGGTAGCAAGCAAGAAGACAATAACAAGGGATTGGCTTCTTAAGGAGCCTCCTACCCTAAAACAATAGACAGGTATTGTAAACAACGTGTACAGCGTGGAACATATGACATTCGATTTAAGATTACACAAAGAAAAGGGAGAAGTGTATTTGGCTAAATGCACAACATACCTGGCTAATGAAGAGTCTGACGACTGAATCTATGGTAAATATATGAGTGAAAAAGAAGTGAATGTGAAAGTTTACCCTTTTGTAACTTTCAACTCCTGTGTATTTCATGCACTGTAATAATATCACCTCATGTTCAGAATGTTATAAAACAGAAAAACAAGTATAAAAAAGATAAAAGAACAACAAGAATGGCATTGGTATACAAAATATTTAATGTGCTGTTTGAAAAGTGATGAGGTCAATTAGCTTACAAACAAAAACAAAAGCATAAATTACATGAAGTAACCATAAACTAAAATCTCTCCTCACAACTGCAAATTAGCAATGTGATTGATGTAGGTGGTGTTAGACAGTAGCGTTCCAGCTACTTTGTGATGCAGCTGCAACATCTGCTCAGTTGAGACTGCCTTGCACTGAAGATGCAAAATTGAGATCAAGTGAATACACAACACTTGGAATTAAGTTAGCTCAGAATAGAGGTGGAAATAGCCCATTTTTGCTACATTGCTGTTGTCCTTGGAGAAGTGTTGACTTCTATAAGCAGGAAATGGTTCAATATTATATGAAAAGCCAAAGAGAAGTGGACAGTGAACAACTCTATACACCCTTGAAACACAGACATTTGAGACGTACTCATGGACACAAGTTAAACTGTCACGATGTTGAAAACGCTCAATGCATTCACCACTGAAACACAATATTAAAACTCAACTCAAAAACTTTTATACATACACCTACGAAATGCTGTCACACTCAGTAGAAAATTTTAATTCAGTGCCACTAGAATTTAAAAAGCATACAGACATAATAATTAGTTTCAGCTAAAATTGAAAAGGTGGGTGGTAATAAGTACAAAATTACTTGTTTCTTTGTAAAGCTGATGTAAGCATTGTTGTTTTAGCTCACTTCCTGTCCGTTTTACAGTTAGCAATCTCCTCCCTACATCCCCACACTTCCACCACTCCTTTCCCTTTATTTTTTTTCTTCATTTCTTTCTTTTCAAGGCCATCACTTGGCCTGGTTGGTAGTATAAGTTGTCACTGGGAGCACTGGAATTGGTGGCTTTTCCTATTTTGCCATTGCTGGTGTAGGTACCAGAACAGGAGGATCCTGCTCTCTGCGTGTTCACTGAGCAGACAGTCTGCCTCTTTTCTGGAGTTCTCTGTCCTGATTGGATAAAGTGGGCAGGGATGCCACAAAATGTCTTCTCTTTTTTACTGCATGAGCAGGAGGAAGAGAGACATGGTTTACTGACCAGACACTCTATAACAATTATTATTGTTGGAATACAGAGCTACTTAACACTTATTTTAATAAGAATATAATGCTTACAGCATCTTTAAATTAATTAATTAAAATTGATAAAAAAATTCAACCTACTGACTACTACTAACTACTACTAGTGACAGCTGTATAATAATAATAAGTAAAAGTGCAATATGTAAGAATTTTAGATACCAGTAATTCACAGAATATTAAAAAAAAACATGATGACATCTATATATTGTGTTGCAGAGAAATCTACTGAAGTAAGCATGCTATCCAGCTGCGCTAGCAGTGTAAACACCAACACTCCTCTGGTGCTCGAAGCTCCCGGTCCAAACCGCTAGATGCATGGCTACCATAGCTAACTTACTAACAGCAGCCACAGTTAGCAGCAGTTAGCGGTCACTCTGATGATATGTTGACCCCTATTTGTTTGAGTATGACTTCAACAGCTGGCCAATTATTTTATATTGCACCTTTAAGGTAAAAGTTATTTTGTTATATTTTTTCATTTAGTCCAAATTATTGTGTTGAAAGTGGTTGTTTTGTCCAGTACAAAAGGGTTAGGGTTGTGTCTATGTGTATATTTTATTCCATATGGTATTAACATCGTACACAGTATGTATATGATGTATGTGTGTATATGTTTGTGTGCATGTGGGCTTCTATCCAGTGTCCAGCCATTTTAGGTTATCAGAATGAGGGAGAGGGGGCTGAAAGAAAGGGGTACATTAGTTTATAGAGTGAAAATAAATCACATCATACAGAACTGGGTCTTTTCTGAAGTTATAGGCTCCCACAACAAAAGCAGTTTAACACTTGGCCAATATGAATAGCAGTGAAACATCAGGACAGGAATATGTTTAGGGATACATTTTATGTGTCCCTGGCTTGGCACGCTGAAATGCCTTTTAAAATTGGAGTCTGTCCAGTTGTCAGTGACAATGACGCTGATTTATTGGAGCAGAGGGAAGAGAAGCAGGACAGCGGCTATGTTTCCCTCTAAAGCTTTCCATTTGGTAAATGATGCTTAGGTGTTCACTTTCTTTGTTGACAGGGGCCTGAAGCACAGTTGCATCTGCATTAATGCAGAGTGGGTACCATGACACTTTTGGCTGGATGCTCTCCTAATAATGAAAACGTCTTTGGTTTTTAATGAATAATCAGGTCTTCACAAACAGCTGATTTAAAGGTGTTTACATATAGTAGTATGGCACAGAGGAGTGATAGAAAGGCAGGAATAAATGAGCAAGTTATGATCTGACATGACAGGTGAGTGATACGAGTGTTCAACATCTCAATCCAAATGCAGGGTTTCCTGTTTCTTCTACGGACATGTGGAGTTTTACAGCAGAGTAGGAATAGGCTCCAGTTAGCATTTAAATGCAGTTTACTCCTTATTCAAATGTCTCAGCAAAAGTGCAGCCATGCTTTCTTTTATTAGTTGTGTTTTTTGAATTAATGTGCTGTTATGATATTGGTCCTCCATTAAGTAAGAAGTGACACTCCCAATATTGTGTTTTTCATACTAAATGCTTTTAATAGCCAACATTAGAAAGTTTAATTGCTCTTCTAGCTGTACTTTATCCCGAATAATTACCACGGTTTATTCTAAGCACATTAATGTATTTTGCTGTCGTCATTGTTGCTCAGAGGTTACAGTGCACAAGGTAAAGAAAAAAGTCAAACCATAATGTATAGTAATTTGTTTAACTGAAGGGAGAATTGTCATTTTAATATCTTACTCAGAAGGTTGCTTGTTATCTTGCATGCTACAACAGATTTTCATATCAATTTGCTGTTGCTGCTGTTGGCTGTTAATGCAAACCTCTTTCTTAGTACTTACCCTTGGTTTTGGTAAATGTATCATAAAGCACATTTCCATCACATCCAACAAGATATTTGTTGTAGTTGCAAACAGTTTCTCCTTTAAGGCACAGTCAAGTACTGTTTTTGCTCACAAATGCACTATAATTGTATTTGCTTTGTCGTTCTTTGTCTTGGTCCAATCCATAAATGTTCATACTCTCAAGGATCAATGGTGGGGTTCCCCCAGTTGCACAGAATTATTCAGCATTTCATTTGTTTTGACATGTTCTCCAGTTAGAGGCTTGTTGATGATTCCCGCTGTTCATGTTTAACATAGAAAGGCTCCAGGAGGATCACCCCCTGCTTATAATCTGTTGGTTGCTAAATATCTGTTTGTTAGATACAATTTGAAAACCAAATTATCTGTTTTATTTTATTATCATTGATTACTGCCAATTACAGATTTTTACTGGTCATTATAAGAACTTGTTTATATATCGACATCAAGTATTAACAATAAAAACTGTAATTTGAATGGTTTGTAATGTTGAGTAAGACCACACCACGAACAACAATTTGACATTAAATATTTAATATACAATTTGGTTGCTAGAATGCATATAGAATATGAGCACATCACTACAAAACAACTGGGAAAACAGTTGAAACCATGACTGAGGCCTATTGTTGAATCCAGATTAAGTGTGGGTATTGACAAAGGGTAGTTATAGTTTGTAGAATCTAATTAAAATTAGAAAAGTAAAGTTGAAAAACATAAATTTTCTTACAAGGAATGGTAGGGGGTGGTAGTAGTAGTAGAAATAGTGTTATTTAGTACAAATACTTTATTTAATTTAACCCTTTTCTAAAGCATTGTCATCCAAATAGAAGAAGGAGTAGTCAAATGATTAAAGTTAAAAAAAAGAAAAAGACTGTACATAACAGGCCAATAAAAGACTACGTTAGGGCTGCAAAATCATTCGAAAAATATAGTGTAATATGTAAGATCAAGTACAATATCCAAATATCCAAGAAGCTGCAACTTTTGGATAAAGGTAAAATGTATGGCAGAACAGCATTATAAGGAAGTTGCTATAAAGCTGCAGAGATGCCCTGCCCTAGTAGAGTACTAAGGTAGCATCATTCAAATACCATGTGATTATGTTGACAGCACTTAATTGAAAATTGTTTTTACATTGTGTGCCTGCTGTACTGCCAAATATCTGTGAGTCAGTGCAGTTGCACATCTCATAACCCACAGTTTGATTTAAAAATCTGTTGGAAGGACTATAAAATCAATGTGAAAACAGTACAGACATCCTCCTAATACATTAAACATATCATTCTGGCAAACTACGTATCAAACTATGCACAGTTCATAGAGGGGTAAGTACATGCTTTTGTGAAGTTTGTTTAAAAGAAAGTAAAACTTAGGTATTGCGTGTGTGTTTTATTCAATGTATTGACCCTCAGGAGATAGCAGAGGTGGTAAGCTGTCCACATCCTGATGCATTTCCTCTTGTGAATGGTTTAGTTTGTAGTCCAAACAACAGCTAATCAGCCGTGCTTGCTCATTTGGTCCTATGCCAGTGTTTTTTTTAAGCTGCAGCATTGCCACTTTGTTATTGCTGTCTGGATCCCACACTGCCCTCTGGGACCTACCCAGGCATTTTACAACCTGCTAGACCAGCCCTGGCCACTGCTGGCCACAGCCTCAAACCATTTAATACATAGCTTCACAGCTGCCGCTTGCTGTCCAACCTTGTTCACTGCTTCTACCGTCTCTACACTGACCTTTTTCTGGAGGTGGTTTTTCCTCAAATTTCTGAAGAGGGAGGGTGATTCCGGCTGCCGTGCTGCGACTGCAGCAGCCGTTCTCAGAATCTCTTGATGAAGCTCCAGTAAACAAAACAGAGAGGCTGCACAGAGGCTTTTTCAGAGCTGTTATTGGCTGTGCCATGGCAGTGCTGTCTCTTCACTTCTGTCCTCTTTTCTTCCTTATGTGTACAGACAAATAAGGATGATGGACTGGGATGCTGACAGAAGTGACTAAGGCTCTCATGTTGAGGCTTTCTTTTATAACAGGTAAGACATACTGCTGAGAATTATTGGTGCATCAGCTTTTCTATGTCCATACCAGAGATATCATTTGTGAAGATATATTAAAATGTATGCAAACGTGTATGCAAACAATTTGAAACAGTGTCAGGGACACTTTTGAGAGATGTTTCATATTTCATCATTTACGAGTTGATTTCTATCGGTGAGAAAGTCAGCAATTTAATAAGTTAATTTACAGATCACTTTTGCATACAGGTGGTGAAATATTATTCTGTTTTCAAAGTTAATGTCATTGATTGCTAAACTGTAAGAAATCAAAAGCTTTACAAATTGGGAAATTAATTTATTGTTTTGTATTTGTATGAAACCTTCAGTAAAAAAAATTCGTAGAATTGGTATGGTGAATGTCTGCCTTTGTTATGTATAGCTAACCAAAAACAATGAGAACGGCAATTCAAGTGGAATTGAAATTTCATGTAGCTTTTGTCGCCTACATACTGTACGACTTTCAAAGTTGTCAGATTGCTGTGCTGATCACATTATACAACTCTCGGGAGTGAAAAATGGAAAATCAGAGCTAAAACTGTGTAAACTCAGCATAGTAAACACATCTGGGCAGTTAAAGATGGAGTCCACCTGCGTAGATTAAAGGTAAGTTAAGAACAGTTTTAAGATTAGTTTCTTGGCTAATCACAGACCTTAGTACACAAGCTGAGGCAGCACATTTCAAGCATATTTGATGCAATCTGCTGTAGTTTCAAAGTCTCTATTTTATAAACAGATGATTGCAATTTGTTTTGTCAGCTGTGCCAATATGTTCTAACTGCCAACCTGCTTTCTACTGAACATCAGAAAGCACTCAAGTAGAAAAGAGGCCTAGTTTTTATTCTAGTTGTTATTTCAATCATTGTTACGCCATAATACATGTTTACATGCATGCCTGCATAACCACATGCCCGATGAGTTTCTCTCACACATCTACACATACACACAGTTACATATTCTGTTGAAGTAAATGGGGTCATGTGACAGTAACTGAAGCTAGCGTAGCTTGCAGCTCAGGTTCAGGCCACCACTGACATACATGCTCCAAGTGCAGAGGAGGCTATCTGAGGTGAGCAAACCCAGAGCATTTGTACAGTTGCACAATTGCTATCTAATTTAGAGCTCCTGCTTTTTAAGCCTGGTGCGTCCAAACTGCTGTCTAGCTGAGATGAACTGCTCCTTCTAGATGAGATAAAGCACACTCAGTGTTCTCCAGTAAGATAGATGAGCACATTTGCATGCCGGGCTGTCAGTTTCAGCGCTGCCAAGCCTCCTTCTTCCTTAATTTCTTTTTAGGCTGCCTTTCTCTCTGCTTTTTCCAACGTCTGGCTCTGAAAAGGGAGTACTACATAAATTACTAGTAGTTAGGGGATGCCATGATGTCTAATGTATTATTCACAGTTGACTGACAATGGTCCTTAATTTTTTCCGCTTTAAATGTGACTGTAGTGAGTAAAGGGGAGAGGGAGCCCATGCAAATAACACAATGGATTGTGGCTGATGAATAGGCCATGATAGTAGGTTTTCCAGGCAGTTAGCTAGCAGTTAATTCTGACAGAAATTACATATGCTGTCTTTCAGAGTTGGCATCTTCATCATGTTCAGGCCTCATTACTGGAAATGAGATTTATGATTGTCTGTGGACAAATAGAATTTATCTGAATGTGATATACTGTATGTATTATCACTTTTAAATTTGAGGTTTATGGTGGGTAAAGAGCATATACCTTGTACTCACTGTAATAACATCTGCAGACTGGAGAAATGAAAAGTCAACAGTCTTAACTATTCTTACATTATGCAATCTTATGCACACAGTCATAAAAAGCAAAATGTTTTTGTTTAACCAAGAAAGCCTTGCTGAGAATTAAAATCTATTTTTCAAAGGTAAACCAGCAAAGACATGCAACAACAACAACAGTAACAGAGATATGACAAAATATGCCATAAAATCAAAAATAAGATGAAGTTTGATGACAAAATTGAAAAAAAAAAACATTTGTAGTAACATCTTATAAAAAGCTTTACGTTAACCCCCTACCAAAAAGCACTTAAAACCACCCAAGTGCTTTCTTAAACCATAAAATTACTAAATGCCAACCCCAAAAACCTTATGAGACTAACAATAAGAGTCTAAAATAGCCCAAAACACTGGCAGATTGTATTTTAGCTCTCTTTTCATGCCTCTCGTGTTTTTATGATGTTATGTATTATGATTGTATTGTTCTCTAAGCAGCACCTCATAGCTCACAACATGTCCATAAGGGTTCTTTAGCTCACAGCTAAGCTGACCTCTGTATAATACTGTACATCTACTAAACATACAGCCGGTGGACAACATTTTAAACAGTAATTACAGATTAATGAAGCTCATTATGTTTGGTCTTTATTTTCTGTCTTAATCTTTACTATACTCTGATTTTATTGCACAGCAATTAGGTAGCAAACTGGCAATGAAAACTAGGTCTATTAGTGAATAGACAATTAAT
Organism: Pagrus major; assembly: GCF_040436345.1. Lineage (NCBI taxonomy): Eukaryota > Metazoa > Chordata > Actinopteri > Spariformes > Sparidae > Pagrus > Pagrus major. The sequence continues at coordinate 13,053,115 of NC_133215.1, forward strand.
TAACTGTTATTAATATTTAATATTCGAAAATTGTCTACAAATAATCAATATTAATGTATACAGTCTATTTAAATTGAAAAAGTAGTTCTAAATGTTTTCTTTTTTCTGACTTGTCATCATGCATTCAGTTTCAATCGTAAATGGAGCACTCTGTGTCACTGATCAGTTTGGAAGCCAGAGGGAAATATTTATGATGGAATTAGATTATTCTTTTTTCCCTCCTCAAACTTGAAAACAGAAGTTGCCGCATGAATTTGTCAGAGATGAAATTACAACTGACTTTCAACATCTGCGACAGCCATCTGTGGCATTCCAGAGGTAGCCTTTTCTGTTTCGTTCTCCATATGCTTTGACTCTTGTGAGATGAGTCGCTGGGAGTCTGAATGCAAGTCTTGTGTTGTAATGGAAACCTAACGATGTCTCCTGAGCTCTCGGCTCACATTGACAATGACTAACAGATAGTTTCTGTTGATCACAGGCTTAAGTCCCATTGGAGAGCACTGCCTACTAATTCTCATGAATACTCATAAGTTTTAATTCAGAGAACTACAAGAACTGGCTCTCTGGTCCATAAACATCCAGGTGTATCATAAAGGAATGGTTAAAAATAGCTTTTCTATTACAGACTCAAACTATTCTTTAGAGACAGTGTGGTGTGTTGGTGTCAGACGACTGTTGGTTTTTCAGCTATTCAGGCGATAAGTGAATAGTGTATATTTTTGCCATATGACAGTAAGTTAAGAGAATGTGAGGCATATTATGACTCCCCGTGGATTTAACTTTGATTTGAGTTTGCGGTATGGTGTGCAAGTAGCGCTACCCCTCCAGGGAGAGATGGGGCATAGGAAAATGTTGAGAGATTAGTTTTACATTGAAAGAGCTGCAAAACCACTCATTATTCATTCTCGCTCCTGTCAATGTGACGTATTACTGTCTCTTCCAGTCTTGACACGCTCTTACCAAATCCACAAGGGGCCTTTCGTTTAACTGCTGTTCCCTTCACGATGCTGTTAAATGGCTCATTAGTAAGGCTAAGGTGTCATGTACTGAAGGACAAATGTATTGGCTCTGCCGCTTCACCTGTTCTGTCATATACATAAAGAATGGAGAGCGGAGATTAGTGCCGTCTATGTAGCTCAAAAAGTCAGTTGGCTCTGAAACGTGGGAAGTGACACATCGAAAAGATTTTAATTTCCTTGTGACTGTAATTAAATAATTGTGTTTGATGAGGATGTCAGAGGTATCTTGCTGGATTGATCTTGCTTGATCCATGCATAAACATTTAGTGTCCATTCCTATTGTCAAGGTCAACCAGAGAGTCAGATATAGATACATAAACACATGTAATGACCTTGGTTATTCTACATTATCCAACTTTATGATGCATGTGTCTCACGTAGATTGAATTATGCTACAGGGATATGGGGCTTTAAAGAATCTAAAATTGCACACTGTACAGAATACAGAATTGAACTATATGAGGTTTTCTGAGGTTCATAAATTTGCTTCTATGCTGGCAATTCAGTGAGACATGGGCTGCATACCAGGGTCAGTAAAAAAAAAATAAATGTGAAATGATCTGACTGCAGAATCAAAATAGCTGAGGAGAGATTAAGCAAGCAGGTGTTTAACTCACATGGTTCCCTGTTGATTTAAGAGTTTTACTCAATATTTAAGAAGGATGATATGTTGTTTCTCTACAGGAAATATATATAATCCTCAATTAAAATCAGCTTTTTTCAGTCGGGGGAAAAAGGAGTTTATAATACTAAATACATGAGGATGTTTTTAAATTTGCTCACTCCATCTCAAAAGACAACAAAGAAGCCTTGACTATTTAAAGGGGCTTTATCTAAAAATTGTTGCAATTTACATGGATAAATAATTTTTGTTTTGGTCATGCGTGACTTGATTGTACCTTGACGTAAAAATGAAACCCACCCCGTCTCTCTCGGTTGCCTATGCAAGCCTGTGGACAATTTGTATTAGTAGTTTAATGCTGCTGGACTGTGGATTTCTTTGCTAAGGACTCAAGTCGGATTTTCCATGACAGTCCAAACGATGTAACTTTATGTCCGTTCTTGAGTGCCTCACCTCAGTCTCTCTCCAGCAACAGCAGCTAATGTTAGAGTAGAAATGGAGTCTGGAGACACACAGAAGTTCTAGAGAGCCCCATTAAGAGTTTTACTAAATATTTGAGTAGGCTGATATGTTGTTTATCTATAGGAATAAAATATATAAATGTATTTATTATTATGGCCTCTACATCATTCTTCTATAGAAGCCAAAGATCTTGGTTGGCACTGTACTGTATATTTAAGAGCAAAACCACGGCAAGCTTTTGGAAAAGTGGAAACTCTATCAAGTGTATAAACTTTTCATGAAATGTTCTCAATCAAAAATTTGAATGTGTTTGAGTTTACTCTCTCTGTCTCAAAAGCCTACAAGGACGCCAAATACAGACTATGTAATTAGTGTTCATTATTAATTCTCCAGTCTTCTAATTGTCCGTTACAGAACCTTTTCTTTTCAAAATTTATATTTATTCAGGATCTGGCATTCATTAATTTGTGTTGTTTTTATTGGTTTCTTTATTTTGTAAGCCAGTGTAGGCTGGGCGTAATTGTATGCATGACACAATCGTAAAAATTAATTTCATTCAATCATGTTGTATTAAATATGGATTCACATTGACACTTATGAAAAGTGGCCCAGTGTGTCGACTTTGTTTTTGGGTGCCAGCTGTTCCATAAACAAAAACCTGTGGGAATGTATTCCTAATTGAAATTCTGTCAGGTACAGCACTATCACTGAATGGATCTGCAATGCAAAACACTTTCCTTGGCATGTTTGTCTTTGGAAATGGAAAGTTGTTACAAAACTTTGCGCACGTCGTTTCTCCTGCTTTTTTCCCCATCCCATTATTTGTGTCTCTCTCTCTCTCTCTCTCTCTTTGTCTGTGTACGTCAGTCCATTCTATTCCTGTCGTTCTTCTCTTCTCTGCTATCAGTTTAGAGGAAGAAATAGATTGTCTCCTTGCACCCGTAATCAATTTGTGTCAGCACACCAGGTTTCTCTCTGGAAGTGCTAGTGCTGGGTGCACACTTGGTATTCACGAAATGAAATAATGGGCCACCATAAATTCTGTAGAGAGCCGCTGTCTGTTTCACTTATGTTTAGGGTGATCTCCACAAGATAACTCTTGATAGCATCTTCTATAGTGGCACCCGTGCGCCTTTGTGACTTCCCTCGTCTTACACTGCAGTTTTCAAACCCTTATGTTACTGGTGGTCTGTCGACAGTCAACAACTGGCAACGTGTGACATCTGTGCATTTCAGTTCAGTAACATTGTGGCTTTCTAATACAACAGGGATATTAAAAGCATCTTTTCTTCATATTTGACGTCAATACTAGTTGAAGTCCTTTGAGAATCTGCAGTTTTAAATATTGCATTTCCTTCTCAGCAGTTAACTACCGTCAAAACAGCCTCAACATCACATGATATTTCCTACCACATGCTGTGATATTTCTGAGCACTCTAAATATAGTAGTTTTTTTCATTTTTTTTTACCCTGAGGCAGAAAAGCATCTAGGTAGACACATAGCCCCACTTTCACTTAGTCATTGAAATTCATGAGGAGAGGGGTAAAAAACAAGGCTAATTTTTCAAGAGCAGGTTCACAAGCACCAGGTCATTTGTAAAACCTGTTCTGATGAATACACATGAAATAAATGTTAACTCTGCTGACAGGCTATTAATAAAAGGCCTTACTGTTTGATTTAGAGGCAAGGCGAGGGTATTTGCCAAGGGAGGTGGGAATGCTATAAGTGGGCACAGAGAGCAGAAGCCTTATCTCAGGCTAACTGATGTCTTTGGGCTCTTGGAGTCCCTCAGGTTGATTTGGACTTCTCTCTATCACGAGTGGTACACGCCAGGCGGATTAGCCGGCCAATCCTGGATCAGTGAAACAACGCTATACTGGTGACATGTGGATCGATTTTATCCTCAAATGACTTATTAAGGTGTACCAGATCTGGCTGGTTGGGAGCTAAATTAGATTAACCGTGAAGCTTAAACCTAGTGGCCAGCTGAGGTGAGATGGTTTGTCTGGCAATCACACTGTCTCACATATCTTGGAGTGCATTTGAACTGGTGGGTGGCTTTGATGATTAATGGCTTTATATTGTAGAGACATTGATTATATTTTTTCACAGAAGACATTTTGACTTGTGATAGTTGAAAAAGCACTGGTGTTACTAATAACTTTAATGACAGCTCCATTTTATTCAAGTGTCCCAGTAAGCTGTGACAGTGAGCGTGGAATTCAACCATCAGTCATTTTATTACTTTCATACTTTTAAAGTGTCTTCTGTGAAAAAAGGCTTATAATAGGAAACTGAGTTTGGGTTCATCAGTTGTGTTCACCAGTTAAATGCTTTGATTGTGAGGCTGCAGTCAATAGGAAATGTTTGGTTGGCATTAGCAATAATTTATTACAGTGCTCTACAGTTTGTGAGTGTCTTATCTTGTAAAATGCCTGGTGTATCAGATATTACCAGTTTTGCCTCTTGTAGCTTGTTAGTCGGTGGGACAATTTCAACACCACAGCAACAGTAATTGCTATTTACACATCCAGCAAAAATGGAGTAACATTAGGTTAAACAATGTTATGTCCCCTTTTGGTTCCATTTTGCAGGTTGGCTTTAAGCTTTTTGTTGCTGAAAACTGATGCCAACTTCAATGCAAGGGGGGGACCCCTTTCACATCACACATAGTTATCTTCCCTAATGTCAATTGGAATATTGATTAGAATGACTTATGATATTAGCATTTTGTCAATATATTGATTTAAAAAAATGTATTTCAGGCAGCATTAGTTTTCCCACAAGACACACTTTCAAATACAAAATAGTTAATTTTTTAATTAAACATAAAGAATTCTAATTTAGGGTGGATTTTCAACTCTTTTTTATTTACAGTGTGTGATGCTTAAAAACATCTGAAGCCTGGAAGCAAAAATAATCAACAGGAGAAAATATTACCCATTGAAGGAGCCAGTGGTGGTGCCTGCAATCAGCATGTCTCAAACATAGGCTATTGAGGCAGTGTTGATGCTTGAAGCTGTTAGTTTACTAAGCAGGGAAAAAAGGCTGATGTTTACCTCTTACTGCCCCCAAACACTGCTCTGTGTAACCTGCTGTGTCTACTGTTTCCCCACCAACCTGAAAAACCCAGTGCGCAGAATTGCCCATCTGCTGGTCTGCTAGCGTGTAGTGCAACCCAGTATGTGAGATTAGAAGATCAAGGGAGTGCATGTCTTTCCTCAACCCGCCTGCGAGCTAAGGTTGTGTGTGTATATGTGAGTGTGTGATAGGTCTCTGTGAAAATGTTTAATCATTTGCTTGAAGCAAATATGCAACATAATGAGTGAAACACAAGAGATTTTTCACTTAAAATGAAACACTAAGTGAGATTTATGCTATTATTTATGTTATAATGATCCCTCTTTTTCCCATGTTATTTCAGGGTAAACAGCATGTAAACAGCATACCATGAAATTAATCTTTAACATTACTGTACATACCCTGAAGCAATAAGTAGGGGGGTGAAATAATGTGCTGTACCATATTTCCATACAGAGAGAGGTGGGAGGCAACTAAGAATTTAGTTGGGTGGGGGGAAATGAAGATAAGTTCAAAGCCACGTGGAATGTGCATAGCAATCCATTACACTGTCATGGAGGGGAGAGAGATTGCAGGCTCATTCTCACCAGGGGAATGTGCCAATTATTAGATAATGTTCAGAACAAGCCGTCATGGATTAAAGCTTTGCAAGAGTGAGGATGCTCTTCAAATGAAGATGGTTTGATTAGCATACACTCAGCTTTTCCAACTACCACATGAAGTTAGAGGTTCAACAGAGGATTTCAGTCACATGCAAAACCTGCACGAGAAATGCACTGTCAAAATGAACTGAACTGCTGCATCTCCTTGAAGTACCTCAAGACCTTTGACTTGTATTTGGACAAATCTTCGCTGGGTATAGAGACCGACAAGTTCTCAACTTTTGGGGCCAAAACTAATATTAGGGAGTAAAAAATTCCGAAACTGATATATCTGCTGGCATGCACACAGTTTTGCAGTTAAACCCTCAATGGTCGTCATCAGACACTTGTGACAAAGATTCGTAATTGAGGCAGGATAGATTACTGTTTATAATAAATTGTACTGGCTAAAATGACATCAGTCCACTGAAACAGTTAACTCTTACCTTAGATAAGCCAATATCAGGGTATAACCCCCAGTTTCCTCCAGACATGTCTGTGTCACCTTCCGGCCATGACACTGCCGCCTAAGCTTGTTGCGGCCGTTCCAGGCGGTGCTCATGTTTTCACAGGTGTGCCACAACATGTTTTGGAAGAGTCCCAGAAGCAATGTGTCTGCTGCACAGAGCAGATTGAGCCAGACAGGAATTCAGACATAGGAATGGCATAGAGCATCTGGTCAATTTTCAAAATAAAACCCTGCGCAGACTTGGGATCTACAACACAGCCAAGTCGGAAATATTAACAATAAACACACTTCAGGCAAACAGACAAAAACGAAACAATTTAACTATGAATCCGACTCACTGATGGTAGAAGCACAAAAGAAAAGTAATTAAGCAAGTCAACAATACCCAAGCAGGCATGACATTCTGCTTCTTAAACGCTCCCAGTGGGGTGTGAAGCAGTATAAACAGTGTCACACATGCAAGGTCACAGAGATGTGCCCGTTATATCGGCCAACCAATATATTGGTTGGGGTGTAGCTTAAAGTGACAATATTCTTTTAGTCAAGCTACCGACATTTGCATTTTTTTATTTGAGGAATGAGAACAATAGTGCAGTCTGACCAAATGTGTCTTACCTGGATGCTTAAAATGCTGTTCTATAGTAGGACTGTGACAGCAAACAGCAAAACATTAAATGACAGCTAGGCTGATATTTTATTATTCGTTCCAAACATCTATCAGGAAAAGACACTAGTTGTTTTTTTGCATATCATTCAGCCCCACGCAAAAGTAAGGATTCTCTGGTTTTCTCTGTGTATCATTGTAACTTGAACTTGATTATTGTTAATTTCTCCAGTTGATAGACTCATGAATATATAAATATCAGAAACATTGCAAATGAATAAACTAATTAATGGGGGCATGCTGCTTTTTACAGTGGCACTCATGTAGCAGTCCTGTTTGTTGAGCTTTAGTGCTGCACTTTCCTCTCTTTAGCCTCATAAATGAGGCATTGTGTCACATAATGTTGCATTTGCGGCCCTCAAGGAAATTGTAGCTTTCAGGGCAGTGGGTGATTGGGTAATCAGAAACCTTCTGACACAATTGTATACATTTTTAAAACCCTCAAGAGCTCAATGCCATCATGTGCTCACTACAGTTGCATTAAAAACTGAATAATGCATTGAAACTACTTTGTACTTTTGCTTCCAATACTACAACTGTGCTTTTACAAATGAACAATAATAATAAAATGCAATTCTAACAGTTTTATTAGTAATATTGTTTTTAAAAAAAGGCTTAAATCTGTGTTTCTTCAGGCTATTTATTATCTCTAGATTTATTTCAGTTTCTGTGGTAGTATTGTGATTGGCATTGCATTTCTATATTAGTGACACTTGAATCATTGCACTCAGCAGGAGCAGCAATTAGACTAAATTTTACTGTCTGCAGCCTTACTTTAATTTGCCTAACTGTTGAGCTGGCCTTGTCATGTAGTCACACGTCCATCACATGACACGTCCAATAAACTTATCTTTTAATCACAACGAAGCCACGGGGTAGTTAATATAAAACAGATGTGTCATGAAGACAGTAAGTAATGTAGATTGTAAATCCTACACGTAGCACTTGAAACACATGTAAATAAACAGCAGCCATTACATTTTAGTATAATTATGTTTCCACAGGGCTGAAATAAACAATACATTTTTGATTAAATATCCATTGCATCTTAAAATTCATTTAATAATCATTTAGTCCTTAAAATACGAAAATGAGTGACAATAAACTAATAAACCCAAGTCAGGGTGGGAAAAGCTCTTTTGAGCAGTCCTTTGAAAGAAAGTGTTATAGGGGGTTTTACTCCCAATTTGGGCTTCCAGAAAAACATAGAGTAAAAGAGAAAAATGGCCAGCATTACTGTGTCCTAAATCTTATCTCCTGTAAAGTTAAAGTCCTCTTCTGTTTTTCATCATTGCCTCCAATAAGGGAACCAATCATCTTGACACCTGTATCACACCCTGGGACTTGTTGTCATCATCTAAGAAATTCACACAGATTTTACCTTATTGGAAATAAAGGGAGCAATTTGTTGTACTCGTTTGACAGAGACTGATATAACTATTAAGAAACACTATTCTGTGTGAAAACAATGAGTAAGATGTTTGTTTGTGTGTGCGTGTGAGTGTGTAAGTTTGAGGATTGTGAGTTGGCTTTTTTTTGAAACAGTAATAAACAACCTAGACTGTGAACTCTTGGCCGTAGTCTTCACAGATCACACACCACCGGTCCTCCCATGGCGATTGTTGTTACTGTTGCTGCAGGGATTCTTGTTTCACCAGAATATCGTCAGTCTCCCATATAATTGCCATTCTGCTAAATGAGATGCATTAGCCTTGTAGAGAACATACTCTTCATCAGCTCCCTTTTAACAGGAGTGATTAACACATCTTCTTTAACAGTGCTTAAAGGAGGGGCGGCTTTCATTTTGGCCTGCACTCAATTAGTCTCTTGGGAGACAATTTATCATTATCTTTAAGCAGTACATGGTGACCATAATGACAATATTTCACAATTCTTAAAAAGAAAGCGTTTTAAAGACCTTTGATGAGGTCTTTGTGTTAATGCATTCAATGGAGTGTTACATTGCATGCTCTCTAAAATGCTGTAGTAGGAAGAAAAGTTGCCCTTTCTCCATCTAACAAGACAGTAATTATGTTTCATCCTCCGACCACCATAAATTTTTACCAAATTTCATGCAAATAGTTGTCATGATATTTCACTAAAGAACAAAACGACCATGAATGTTTGTGCTAAATTTTATGATTTTAGCCAGTACTTGTTGCGATTATTCAGTATGGCCAGGGATGTCAGTTGCTCATTTTTTCTTTTCGATAAACTGACACCCATTTACTGATAACTAATGGTTAATTATTATGAAAACAAGTGCAAAATGGCATAAAATACTAGAGGCATTTTCCATTTATTTCGGCGCTCAATTGACTCAATTGTCTGGCAAACCGTGTTAGCCCCTGGTGAGGCTGTCTGACATGTTCCTGACAGAAACCCTCTTATTGAGGAGGGCACTAGTCTTGCATGACTGGACTTATGCTGCGATCCATTGCAAGTCTGAAATTTATATTTCCGAGTTGGTATTCCCGACTTCCAATCTAAATGTGTCCCAGTGCATTTGCTCGGGAAAACATGGGCAGCCATAGCAAATAGATGTTTGTATGGCAAGTCTGTGAACTTCACAAGCGACCATAGCACCTGATTTAACAGATTAGGGCACTTACAAAGAGACGGGAGACTCGTCCTGCAGAGACTTCTATCAAGTAGTGAATGGAAATACAACTCTACATAATGTAAAAAGTAATGAAAAGTAATTGTTCACTATGTGTGGTACAACACTGCTATGATTTCAAACATGGATCTTGCCTGAGTTTCCAACTTGGAATTTCGACTTGGATGGCCGTTGTATTGCATTTTTCCGTGTTGTTTTTTTCAGAGTTCAGAGTGCAATGAATTGGACCTATATTTCCACCCTTCGTTTTGCCGCTGTGCCGGCGCTGGAGAAAGGACCACCATGGACTGCATCTCCCAGTCAGCACTGATGAAGTTAGAGGTAGTTGTGAAGCTAGCTTTCGTTTGTGAGAGCTATCCATCGGTTGCTTGTCAGAGCTAACTTCAGCCTGTCTGCCCTTTAAGCTCATCATTCTTCTTCTCAAAGCACTTTTCAGTGTGTAACCACAGTAGCTCCCAGTTGCATAATGTACTTGGGCTCGAGGTAACGTTATCAAACTAACTAAAACCCTCTAATTGACAGCATAACCAATATATGGGTTAAACGTTGACATCCCTAGTCTGGACCAGAGTGATTGTGGACAGAGTGATGAACTGACTGACCAGAGTTGTGGTGTGGTGGTGTGGTTAAAATTCTACACTTGACCCTAAATAATAAAAAGATAATATCATCAGAGCAGGTTTGATTTTCTGTTTTAAGAGGACTCTTAATGTATGTTCTTGTTTGAGACAAAAGAATTGGGTCACTTTGGATCATTAAAAACAATGAATGGTTGTAGAATTTGGCAGATGAGACTGTTCTTGAGGATGCTCTCCAAATACATTAGGAAAGCATTGAAAACATGCTGTGACGGTAGCAAAAACATCTTACAAAACAATAAAAAATAATCTCTGCTTCAGTCCTGAATAAGCATCTTACAGACACAGTAGAAAATCCATAAACAATGGAGCAAACCACAAGACGGCCTTCCTGATAGTGTACATGTATGTAGTTTATGTGAAGAAATAAACATGTCCTCGTGATCTCAGCATTTCAGAACTTTTGTAGTACACACAGAAATTACCCTGGCACAGTGGAATGAGATAGTGGAGCAACAAGGGTCTTGAAAACAGCTTTTGAATGCTGTTGGGCTGTTTTCATTTGAGGTATAACTCGCCAAGCCTGTTGGCCCTATACCCGCCCATAAATGAAAATCAGGGATGATGATGAAGCACAATCTAGGTGACAACCTAATAAAATACACTACAGCCTACAATCATGTTACAGCTGGAAGCCTGGTCGATTGGTGAGCCTTTCCAAGTGCTGTCAGATGCAGTTACTGTATACAGTGTGATCAGCTGCATTTTAATTAAAGTATGTATTCATTGGGAAATACTCTGCTCTAGTAAACATTAGCATCTAGCCTGTGTGCAAACATGATGAACTAATGCCTTTAATCGAGGTGACAGCCAGCAGCATGTCAGCATATTATAATAGACCCCAAGGACAGTAATGCTTGAAGAACAGACAAATATTCAGGCGAATGCGCTCCACATCCATAAACTGTGCAATTATCAAAACACATACAAGAGCAAAAGCACAAACAGTAAAAAAGTGCCTGCTAATTCACAGTCGCTGCAGATATCAAAACGCCTGCAGAAAGGGAACGCAGATATGACAATTTAAATGTGCTGACAGACAAGAGACATTAAAGACTGAAAAAACACACGAGGGAAAAACACATGCAAAAAGAAAAACCTGGCAAATGAGCTGATATGTTAACGGTTCCCAGGGAAGCCAGGGGGTAGTAATGGTATGAAAGAGCTCAACTAGTGTGGCTTAGCATCTGAGAGATCATTCTTTATGTCAACTAAAATCCAAATCTTAGGACATACAGTAAAAACATTGTGTGCTCAGGATGGGAAATATCAAAGTGATGTCTGCCAATGCACAAAGACTAATAAGTTAGTAGAAATCCAAAATACATCAAGGCTTGTTACATTGAAAGAGGTAATATAGATTTACTGGACAAAGTCACATCCTTTGGACTGTTGCAGAAAATGATCCGAGTCCTTCGCAAAGAAATCCACAGTTCAGCGGTGTTTAACTACTTAAACAAAGATGGACGGGGAAGGTGTCATTTTTCATGTCAGGTTACAATCCACTCACATATGGCCTTTAAAAAAGTGACTAATACATAAAATCGCTGCAAATTGTTACATAGAGCCCCTTTTAAGAAAATAAGATATTGTAAGAAATGAACAATGCAACTCTCGTCAGGCTGTAAACACCGGTAATAAGACAATCAGCTGAAAACCCATGGGCTGAATGTGGAACTCCAACCACCTGTCGATGCAGCTCCCAGTGACTCTTTCTGCTTTATGGAGATATTTGGTTCATTATTTGTTGAACACTGTCTCCTGCTATGTATACAGTCGTGATTTTTAATGGAATTCTAAATATAAGGCATATTATTGTCAGCATGGTCCTTGTTTGTAATTATGTGCTATTGCACACAAACAAGACTTAAAGATGGGAGTGATGGGCTGAAATGAAAATGTCAACTTGTTATCGTGTTCAGCACACACTGTGTAGAATAATGGAACAAAAGGATCCATTTTATGGATAGAATTTGCTTTCAAACTCAAAGCATTTTCTAATAATGAGTATTTAGAGAAAATACATGTCCATCTTATAACCTTGTATGAAGTAGCATGCTGTTGGTGAGCTGATGCTTCAGCATAGAAATAATGGCTTGTCAAAGTGCTGGCATTTTGCTGGATGTGTCATATCATGCAGATTCACAACTATTACACAGTATATGGCTCTGAATATATCTCTGAAATCAAATTGATTTGTCTCATTCAGCTGATTTGTCATCACCATGAAAGTGTAATTGCTATGTACTGTGTATGTATTAATATGCTCATTAAATTTCATGCCAATTTGACCATTGGATTTTGACTAGTGTTGTGCCTGTTCAAAACAGCTCTGCTCAAAGACTCATCGGGGCTGCCCCGATAATATCAAACATGTTTGATATTTACGATTTAATATCTGGATGATTGCATCTGTAGGTCTGAGCTGAACCACAACAACCAATGAGAGAGGCATCCCGGAGACGCTGAAGGTGCCGCCAAGCCACAGTAAACATTATAGCCCCTGAGGCTAACGTTAGCTAGCATATGACTGTTGACAGATACTTAAAATCTCAAATTCAATTCTCGCTGAATAATAAGAAAACCTGCGTTGACCGCTTTTTCCCAATCAATCGGATTCATATAACCATCTGCTTTCATTGCAAGTTGTTGCACTGCACTAATCTCAGTTTTTTTAAAGACTGTTTCCCCATGAGATCACATGAAAGGGGTCACATTTTCGCTGTTCATACAAAGTTGATTAATATTCAGTTGAGCAGTTTTTGAGATATAGTAAATTGTAAATGGACTGTATTTATATAGCGCTTGAACCATTGTCCCTCTGATTGTGGACGACCACTCTACCTCCTGAGCTGCAGCCACCAGGGTGTAATATGCGAACAACATACAGACAGACAGATTTGCTGCTTTATAGTTAGTGTACTAGTAGTTTTGCCCTTTGCTACAGAAAGTGGACAGAGGTGTTAACTAAAAAAATTTCAGAATTAAACTTAATATGCACTATCCCCTGGGGTCCATGACTAATTAAATTAGATTTCATGATAATCTGGTCATTAGTTGTTGATATATTTTTTTCTGAAGTGTTGGACAGATGGGCAGGCAATATCTCCATCTTCAGGCCCAAAAAGATGGTTGATGATACAAAAAGATGATTTGGGAAAATCGGACAGATTGATGCATGCAAATACAATACTTATGTTTTTATTATTGCACATCAACAGAACATAGTTTGTGTCTACAAGAAGGTCTGTCTACAAGAAAATACTGCAAGTACAACTGGGTTTTCAGCCATTCAATAGGATACAGAGTTAGCTCCCAGCAGCCACTTTATTGTTTTTTAACACTCAAAATATAGTGCAGTATCACAAGGAGATTGAGATAATAAGAAAAAAAAGCTCATGCTGCAGAGAGACGGAAAGGGGAGGAGAGTGAGAGAGAGAATTGTGTATGAACAAAAGTGTCTGTGACACAGAAGACAGCTCATAGAAAAAAGCAGACACATTGCTGTCTTCTCTCAACAAAACTTTAAAACCAGGCAGGCAGCAGGGGTCGGCCAATGGCCACTCTAAAAACTTTAACCAAACCAAGTCAGCACAAAATAATTGCAGTGATATACAGTACAAGTGAGTTCAGACTAAGCCACCTCAGATGCACTCTGGGAATAATGTTTTTTGTGTCTCTGTTTTTAAATCAAGCAATATTAGAGAGGCAGGAGAGTTGCCTCATCTCAGAGAGTTAGGGAGCTAGTCATTTCAACTTTGTTATTCCATTGCTTTTCTGACTGTCTCAACACAGTCAGCAGTACTAAAGGGTAATACAGTATAACCTTTCCACAACTTCCCATTTCTGTTTCTATAAGGCTGCCAATAAGTCTCTCTTGTTTTTGTTTTGTTTGTTTCTGTTGTTTGTTTCTACTTTGTGTTTGAGGCTATTTTCTGGTTGTTCAATGGATATCAAATTAACTTTTGCTAAACCAGTGGTTTCTAAAATTATTTTGTCGGGCACCTCTTTTTGTAGGTGACAATATCTTCGAGCCTCCTGCCCACACACTCACATACACGTCTTTTGCTTGCAAACTCCAATAGAATTTAATTTAATTTATTTAAAGCGAGTAGTTTTTTTTTTTTTGTTTTGTTATTTCTCTAAAAAATCAACAGGCTTCTTATTGTGTTCAAGATTTGTAGTCCCCGAGTTGTGTATTAAGGTCTTCTTTGACTTAATACTGTCAGAAGCTAATATTTTGAGTAACACAACACACTGTGCTCTCTCTTTGCTCCTTGCCGTTGCACTGGTGAAGCCGAGAGCGAGATATGCCTCGTTATATTTTCTTGTCTTTGTTTTGGTAGTGGTCACATTGGATGATCATTCACCCTCTGCTTTATGTTTACCTGGGAGACCTAGTGGCGGTGCGGAACCATGCCTCATTCATTTAGCCTCGCTGCGTCACACACACTGGACACAAACAGCAGCCGTCCTGTAGTTTTTTAACCTTGATATCCATCCACGACCTCCTCCCTATACAGGCTTTTCACTCTTTATCCTACTTCTCCTCATTTCTTCCTTTGCAGTTAAAATAATTACTGCAGCCACTAGAGGTCGCTGCATATCAGTAAACGTAAATATGGATTGTAATAAGCTGCTTTTTATTTTCAACCTATATGGTGGTTTTTCTGATGAGGACATGCTCGGTTCAGGCAAATCTTAACACATGTATTTTAGACAGGTTAATCTAAATTATTTTTACAATTAGGAAATCCTGCAGTAAAGTGTCTTCATCAAGGTTTGTGTATTGACATACTATTTGTAGCATAATTATCCAGCTCTCCCATTTTGCTGTGTTATGCTGGAAATGAGCCCTGAACTTGATGTGCACCGACAAGTGTGGGCCTTGGTGGGTTTTGTGCTTGTTGTCCTACTATACAGTGGTGTCAACAAATATTCATAGAATGTGGAAAATGAAGCGTGTTCTCATATGTACCTGTCAGTGTCGCCTTTGTATTCTTTGTATTCTTTGTATTCTTTGTGTGTGTGTGTGTGTGTGTGTGTGTGTGTGTGCGCTCAAATGCACAGAAGCACAATCCACTTACACTTATCTTTTCATACTTAATGTTTTGGAGTGTTTGGGAAACATGATTGTTTTCATCCCAAACTCATATTATTTTCTGTTGGTGCTTCTGTTTTGCTTCTTGCTTCTACATCTTGCTATAATATCTCTGTAATGCATGTGCCCCGAAGCTAGATAACAGCCTCTTCAAAGAATCCCTTCGGTTATAAGTGCTTATCATTCATAGCCTCGACATGGAACAGTAACCCATCCCATGTCGAATGGAACCACATGTGTGAAGTTAGTGTGCTATCAGATCATTCCATTAAGTATCTGCCACTTCGCCTGTCACTTATGATTTGTTGAGGTTTTACAGACACGCAGGAGACACACAGAGCATACTTATTTCATACTGTACCGCACATTTCACACTGGTTCACATAATGTTTAATATTATCATCATAAATATACATGTGTGCCGTTTATTGTAGCTGCTGTCTTGGTTCTGTGCACTAAAAGTGCCCATCAAAAACTTTTATTGGGGCTTTTTATTGAAGGTTTTAAACCAAAGCTTTGCTTTTATAACCTGGAAATTACAAAACAAATCCACAAACCCAATAGTTCATAACCACAATAGTAAGAAGAATTTTTGCGTGTATGTGTTAAATGCAAGGTTAGAAAAGGTTAGGCTGCAAAATAACTTGGGGCAGAGTGAAATCGTGAACTGTAGAAAAAGTGCTGGTATTGAATAAAAAAAAACTTGTTTATTTAGAAATCGCAATTTCAAACTTTAACACAAACCCGTACAGCCTGCTGCTTGTGCTCAGAGCCATATACTTAAGTTTCTGTTGTCCATGATAGTCTCCCAGGGGATTCTTGTCTTGATGTGGGCCCTTGAAGTGTGAAAGAGAACTACAGGCCATCAGCAAATACATTGCAGTTGCCACCCACACATCATCAGTTTGGGGCTGACAATAGACTTGCAGGGAAGAAACTCAAGGGAGAGAATTTTAGCATCAGTGCTTTAAGCTCTGTAATGTCAGATGTAGTCCTGAGATGTATGTGCACTGAGTCTGTGAAAAGAAATGTGACAAATACGTTAGGCTTTTAGACAACAGTAAGAGAGTTTGGTCAAGTATAGATGTAATAGGTTATAAATCATGAGTTACCCTGTTAAAAATGTAATGAGTAATGTAACTACTTTACTATTCATCAAAGTGATGTAACTTATTACTTCTTCAATTACTTTTTGATTACTTTTCTAACAAATGTTTCAAACTGGGCATTTATCATGTCAATGTTGACAGTGTTTTTAATGCTGGTTAACAAGATTTACACTGTACACTAATGTGAGCCGTTTTCTGATTTCATAAGGAAAATATTGTTAAATTTCCAGCACCGAAAGACGGTCTTGTCCAATGACAAAGCCACCCGGTTGGCCAAGAGCGATACACATTGATTTGATTAGCAGATGAGGGGTGATGCAAATTCAAGGAGAACAAATTAAAAACAATACTCAGTATTTGAGCTTATACTGCGCAATGAATGGAGCCTGTCTAGACGTAGAAACAGATTATTGTAAGCCATCCTACTCTTGATGGTGTTGCACTCATATTTTCCCGAAAATCCTTCTGACCTTTGTAGTTTGCAAATATGCCAAAAGAAGGTATCCCTGCACGTTGAAAAGATGCAAAGCAACAGATTGGATGTTATATTCTACAAAGGAACTTTTTTATTTAAAAAATAATATATTAAGATATAATCACCAACATTTTGATTAATAACTGTTGATTAATTAAATATTTTGTCTCAGTCACTGTGACAGTCTAGATTCACGCCATCGTTGACCTGTCGATTAGCATCTGTAGCACTGGTCAGGCCTTTCCCCTGCCATTGCATGTTGAAATGGCAGTGTAGCCCATCCGTGAGAAAAATACCTGTATTGGCTGTTCAGTTGTGCACGAGAAGAGAAGAAGAAAAACAAAGGGAAGCCACCTGTGTAGTGCGGCTTCTCTTTATTTTCTCCTCCACCTCTTCCTTTCTTTTTCCACAACCAAAAGGCAGATGGCTGACAACACCAGTGCCATTTACAACTTTTTTATCAGACAATCTGTCGATGAGAAGTGGCTATATTAGCAAGAGAAGTGTGAAAATGGTAGGATGACGATGCTTTATCATAACAATTATTTGCATATCTGCAGTCCTGAGTCTTCCGGTTTACCTTTTTGAATGACAAGAGAGAATGTACAGAATGTACAAGCTAGTTGGCTGTTGGCTGTGGTGTTGCAGTGTGTTATAGTGCAGCATGTTGGCTGAAACACTAGCACATGAGGCGATGCAAATGTCAGACTTCCTCACTGCTTGTTCTTTGATGTTGGTTTGGTGTATCTGGGCCCATTACTCATTATGGTGAGTAAATCTACAAAAAATGGTAAGACAAATATGTAACCTTTATGCTGTGCTTTACCACATAAAATACACAAATAAATTAGTTGTGTGAGCCTTTATTGGAACTGGATCCTGGTATCGGAGAATTCACACACCCAGGTAGGGTGTATTTCTGTGGGTCTTGGGGTCTCACTGTCTAAATACCCCAGTGTATCCAGGCTGGCTCGCTGTCAGAAGTGATCACATATTGTTATAATCATGGCAGGAGAAAAATGTGTTTTTTGACATAAGATATCACAATATGTGAACTGTGAAGTGCAGGGAAAATGACATTTATTGCTGCTCTTGTCGGCCGTGGCTGCCTGTTAATTGGTGTTGCATCATGCAGCTGTCACTGTCGATGTTCTGTCTCTATTTTGGTCTGTTTGGGTTGATTGCATTTTGGATTGGGTCTAGTTGGAATGAGTCTACATGTCTGAAGGTCCCTGTCTAATTGGGTCTCATTACAAAGAAAAAAAATCCACCCAGATCAAATTTGAGTAGTTTAAATATACGGTTCCATAGTCATTTCAAACTTGGGATGAATCTGTCAAAACTACTTATACAAATACAAATGGAAAATGGGGACATAGTTGCAGGATATTCTTTTTAGGTTTTATAAGGTCAAGTACTATTTTAAATTAATAGATTGCCAGTAGAGTTCCATCATAAAATAACACTGTCTCTTTTTTCTTCATGTCACTCTCCACAGCATGCGTTTTCCTTCTCTGTGATGTCTGGGGGACAGTCAGTAGACTTGTACATAGACTGGCCCACCTGTCATCACAGGGAGTGTTTAAAATGTGTTTTTCCATAGCAGCTCTTATGCTTGACTTTCTCAGCAAGGATTAATTAATGTTTTTCCCCTGATAATGCACCGAGCCTCCTCCCTAATCTCCCCCTTACCACGCTGGACCCCACATGGGGCCTTTTTCTGTCCTGATGTTGAGTCTCTTTTTCCCACAGCAGCCTCAGGCACATACGTTAGAGACCTGTTTGCGAGGATGTGGGATAGTTTGTTACAGTTGCCTCACCACATCACTGTCCCTGTCCTCACCTCGATGCAGGGCACCCAATGGGCGTTTACCCTCCTTTTCAACTCACCAGGTGGTCTGCACCACTGACATGTCTAACTCAGTGGAAATGACTCTTCAAGGGCTGAGAAAGCCCTTAGAGATTATGACATTTTCTTTCATGAGAAAGTCAGTGTCAGAGACAGTCAGTCAGAGAGCAAAACAGAGCCAAGGTCTGAAACACAGAGCTGTCACCTTCAAAGGAGAAAGTTGGAGAGCTCTTGAGGGTTCAACCAAAACTATACTGACCGCCAAGACCTGAAAGGATGGGTCACGAAGAACTATGTTCAGAATATTTCCGCTGTTTCACCCTGAAAATGTAAATGACAAAATTACACAGTATTTATATTGTTGCATTCATTTTCATCACCACTGTTGATCTTGGTCAATGTGGGGACATTAAAAGGAAAAAGAAATCTGAGGTGCTCCTTTCTTGTTTTTTTCTGGATATTCAAGTTGAAAAGTTCTTTTTAAGACTTTAAGACTGTGCTGTTCTGCCGATTATGTCTCTCTCTCTGGGTCCCCATTTCACTTTTTATCTCACTGCCTTGATCTACAAAGACCCTACATATATTTACTGACGTTCTGGGTAAGTACAATGGCACTTTGCTTGATTAATTTAGTTCTTTAAGATATGGTTCATAACCTTTCTGCATTTATCTTCGATCATAAAGTAAATAATAAAGTAAATTAGGTTTTACATGTAAGATTTGTGAGTTCATTAAAGAAGTTGAACTTTTGTGGTATAGAGGGAGGGGTTTTTGTTTTGTAGTCTATCCTCCTTGAAATAAACAGGGTGAACAAAATGATAGAAAAACCTGTCAGTATAACACAATATAGCCTAGTTCCATATAATGCCATATAGTTAACACCTCTGAACATTAACACAGAAAATTATATCATTCATGAAGATAGGATTGTTTTACCTCTTTTCCATCACATCCATCTGTTTTACCCCAATAATACTCCCACCATCAATACTCATTCATTCCACATTCACCTCCCTGTTATCCAACTGATAAGCATACATTGATCTTCTTCCTCACAATCACCCCATCACTCCCCTCCACATAATGATATCAGCCCTCTCACTCCTTTAATCTTTCACTGTCTTCTTTCCATAAAGCATTAAAATCCAATAACTAATATTTATAAAACCACCCCAAGTCACCCCATAAAGTATTGCAGGTGCACTAAATGAAAAAGAACATAAATGTTTGTAAGAAATAAAAACAGTACTATTAATCTGATAGCTGCAGACTCCCTGCAAAGGCCCTTGAGGAAAGCCCAGGTGGAATCAGTCTCCCACTGCTTCTAACTATGTTGACCATCTGTCTGTGGATTGTGCTTTCTGCAGTCTCAGTGCTCTGTTTGTCTAAGTAACAAGGAGAATGTGGAACGGTTAGACCACATTTAATCCTGTAGTGTGTGTGTGTGTGTGTGTGTGTGTGTGTATATACAGTCATGGAAAAAATTATTAGACCACCCTTGTTTTCTTCAATTTCTTGTTCATTTTAATACCTGGTACCACTAAAGGTATAATACAATGAACACGACAAAAAATGCAGCTGATCACATAATACTTTATGTCCTATTTGACATTCTTAAGCTTAATTGTATTCCCAGGGTATATAAGAGGCCATTTCATGTCATAAGCAGCACTGCACATGCAAAGGCTTAGAGTGGTTTCCTGCTTACATTCAAGCCATAGCACAACTCAGAAGTTGTCAGCTCTCACATAATGCCTAAAACACAAGAATTATGTGAAGCCACAAAGGCAGCCATCTTGGCACTGCTGGAAATTGGCATGAGTGAGAGACAGGTAGCAAAAAAACTAAAGATCTCCAAGACAGCTGTTCATTACAACAAGAAAAAACAAGCCGAACACGGCACTACCAAATTGCTACCTGGCCGCGGCAGGAAACGTCTCTCTACCCCACGAGATGACCGTGCACTCGTCCGTTCCTGTGTCAGGAATCGTCGTCAGACCTCCAGGGACCTTAAAAATGAGTGGGCACTGTCGAGAAATGTGACTTGTTCGGCAAGGACAGTTCGAAACCGACTTGTTGAAGCTGGTCTGAAGTCACACAGAGCACGGAAGAAGCCCTTCATCAACGAAAGGCACAGGAAGGCCCGGTTACTCTTTGCTAGGGATCACAAGGATTGGACTGTTGATGATTGGGCTAAGGTTCTCTTCAGTGATGAATCCAATTTTGAGTTGATGCCCACTCCAGCTAACTTACTGGTTAGGAGGAGGCCTGGAGAAGCCTACAAACCAGACTGTCTTGCCCCTACAGTAAAACATGGGGTGGATCAGTGATGATCTGGGGTTGTTTCAGTATGAGTGGAACAGGGCAAATGCAATTGTGTGAAGGGCGAATGAACCAGGTCATGTACAGGGCTACTCTTGAAAACAGTCTTCTTCCATCAGCTGGAAAACTCTTTCCTGCCTCGAATGACTGGATTTTCCAACAAGACAATGCCCTTTGCCACACAGCAAGGTCAGTTAAAGCCTGGATGGAGAACCACAACATTCGCACCATGCCTTGGCCTGCTCAATCACCAGATCTGAATCCAGTTGAAAACCTATGGAAAATCATCAAACTCAAAATGGAGAACCACAAGCCCAAAAACAAAGCAAATTTGTTTGAATTTGTGCAACAGGAATGGGCTGCTGTGACAGCAGAACAATGTCAGAAGCTGGTGGAGAGCATGCCAAGACGCATGGCTTCAGTCATCAAAAACAATGGTAACGCAATCAAGTACTAACTCCTGTGTGTATCATGTGTTTAAAGCAAACAGAAAAGAAAACATGGAATGCTTAAAAGCAGTGTTTTTGGCAGTACAGTGCCATAGCTATTGATGTAAGAACTTAAGTGATTTTGGTTACTATCAAGAAAACCATGGAAAATGGCTAGATATCAGCTCTTAAATTAAACTCTTACGAGCTATTTTTGTTGTTATCATTATATTTGTCCAAACAAATGTACCTTTAGTTGAACCAGGCATTAAAATGAACAAGAAATTGAAGAAAACAAGGGTGGTCTAATAATTTTTTCCATGACTGTATATGTGTGTATATATATGTATATATGTATATTATATATATATTTTACGAATTAAGCTGTTATCATTATTATTATTATTAAGAACTGCCACAACTTATAGTATCAATAAACACAAAACCTAAAATTAAATGGAGGAGTTTGGCCATTAGAGCAACAAAATGTTACCTTCTGGAAAAATATAGTTGATTATTGAGTCTCATCCCCATATCATCAAATACTGGGGCTTTGAGTATGGAGCTGGGGTCAGGTCGTCCTCACTTAAATTAAAGGCCTTCTGAGGAACTTCTTTGTTGTGCTGGGAGCCGTTCGTTAGTTTACGTTAGTGGACTCCCATTTCTAAACTAATGTTAGCTACTGTTGCTCTCTGTTTGAGGAGCAGAGAGAGGCGCTGATATGACAATTGAGAACGTGCATAAAGTCACATCCTTGGGACTGTTGCGCAAAATCCAACCTGAGTGCTTCACTAAGAAATCCACAGTTGAGAAGCATCAAACAACTTAAACAAATCTCATTTTTTACGTCGGGTTACATTTCACTCACAAATGGCAATAAAAAAAGTGATTGATACACGTAAATTATTACAAATCGTGGCAAAGAGCTCCTTAAACGGTACAGTACATGGTGACAAATATCACACAGAGACTGTCAGAAATTTCTCTTTCTTTGTCCACTCCTCCAACTTTTTTACTTTGTGTTATCTTTCATCTATCTTTCACATACGCAGGAGTGTCTTGTAACCTTAACTGTTACATTCAGAAGTGCCCCTAATGATAGCGCATGAAGAAAAAAATACTTGACTCTCAGAATATTCTTTTGTACTTCTTACTATTATCTCACCTTTTTCGCTCACATAGAAAACTGATTTTGTTCTTGCAGTCATTGTGTGATAAGGAAAAAATCCATAATTGGCACCTTTATCCAAGGGAGTTATTTCTACAGCATGACTTAATTAGAGCCATCTCTTGTGCAGGTAATTATAAGGACTGAATCATAGTTGAATATTTAATTACAGACTTATGATGTGGCCATATTCAATTAATCATTATTCACAGTCATTTCTCAGGAACTGTCAAGCAGCTGGTTTGACAGTGAGCACTCCTTTTGTGAAAGCTGCCTCCAGAGGTGAAGCTCTGCCAATGTTTGGCATCAAAATCCTGATAATACTCTGTTACTTGAATTTGCTTGAGTGCCACCACTGCAGTGTGCCAGCCACATCTAAGTGAAGCAGCTGGTCGCTTGCAAACAACCAATAAAACGAGGTGGCCGGCAGAGTGCCACAAGGAACTAGCTAGCCACTTCATGAAGGAAAAAATCAGTGAACTTGGAAACTCCATCACCCACAGTGTGAAAAGCCCATTATTCTTAGTACACAGTACAATAACTCCTTATTACTGTGCAGCATTCATATCTTCAAGTGCTCTCACAATAATAGTTTTGCAAATGTTGCCAATATTGGTTTCCATCTGCCATTGATTGAAGTGTAATTTGAGCGGATACACCAGACATTTATTTTACAATATGCATACATATTGGTACAGTATTTAGCATGCTGTGCACATTTTTATGTATCGGTGAAAGACTGTGTGGGCCGATTCCTAGTCCTGTCTGCTCTCTTTGTAATTATCAATTAGACTTTATTTCCCAGGAGGACAATAATTCACTCCCACAGTGTGTGGTGGACGGCCCTGATCCAGCTGCTGTGAGTGAACAAAGCCTTACCTCCATACTATTGCTGCAGTGTGACACTCAGTGAAAAGGAGAAATGAACAGCTCATGTGTTATATAACATGTTATATGTGTGTAAAGTTTGCACACAGTCAAGTCCAAACATGATACAGCATTTTGAGAATGATTGCGTATTCTTTGAGTATGTTTTTTTTTCCTGTTGCACCTAATCAACCCTTTTCGGGAATTTTCTGGAGAGGTTGTATCCTCTACATTCTGTGAAGTCAAACCTGGTGATTGAAATGCGTGTGCAACTATAATCAGACAGCCAAGGTTAATTAGATGACATATGATATATGGTTTGCTCTGACCGCTCAATAGTACCTAATCTTTTGTCCCATTATTCATACTTTTTCTCAGGCCTCAGCCACATTAAGATGACTGAGACCCCCTTCTTTTCTTTGAAAGGGTCCCGAAGGCACCCTGAATGAAGCTCAAACTCATCACTTTCTTTTGAGTGAAAAAAGTCAAGATGCATTATCTCTGTCAACTATCAACGATGGATTTTGCTGTTTCAGAGCATAGACAGGTACTTTTGAAAAATGATATGGCTAAAACAATAAAATAAACCTTCAGGTCCGCAGGGGTAGCATCTGATTGATATACTTGAAGCTGGCGATTTGTTTCATTGTGTGTGTTTTTTAAATGACTTGCCCTGCATCTGGTGATACATGATCTTTTGGCAAAAATGCCAGTGTTTACAGTATTTTCTCTTTTATGGTCTTTAAGCGGTTTTAGGCACCCATGTGGATGAATAACTTAGCTCCAGGCCAGCACAATGAATAGCTAAATTAAAAAAATTAAAAACCAATAATGGAGTGCAGTAGTTACTAATACTAAATTGAATATTTGTTTTGACACCTTATTTAACAAAATCTCCACATGCCCCTCCCAAGTTTCTGCTTATGTATTGCGTGCTTTTGTATATTTTCATCAGGGCTCAATTTGAGAAATTGTATCGATCGTAGAATGCAGGTTGTAGCATGCTTCAGATGAAGAAAATCCAAATGCGCATTGATGAAATAGTAATTTAGCTAATTAGTTTAATAAAATCTGCCACAAATTAGTATTTTTAATCAATAAATATAGATTCAAAACCCAATAGAAAAACATAGATGAGTGTGCTCTATAATTTTAATTAAAAGGGATTACAAACTAAAAGTTAAGCTAATTATGTGGAGGTTCAGTCTATATTGGGTGGGTCTGCTTAATACAGAAAAACTGGAGTATTTGTGCATTCAAGTTGCTGTCTACCTAAATAGGCACACAGGAAGATGTGCTATTATTATTAGACAAATATATAAACAAAAAGTATAGTGTGTAGCATTACAATACACAAGTGCAAGGTACAATGTTTATTTATTGTACCTTTATGGGGGGTAGAGCAGGTAATTTTAATAATTGTTTGAAATCCAGTTGATGATGGTGGTGTCAACCACAAACTTTGTGTTCTCTCCATTACTGGGATTGCAGCCATGGGTGTGCAGAATGAGCAGGAAGGGGCTGATCACACAATCCAAGGTGGCTCAGGTGTTGAGCACTTTATTGGAGGAGGTGTGACTGCGAGCTGTCTGTGGTCTGTTGGTGAGGAAGTCCAATATCCAGTTGCAGAGTCAAGCCCAGTGTGCAGATTTTCCGACCAGTTTCATTGGAGAGGTAGTCCTGAATGCTCAGCTGAAATCCACAAACAGCATTGTGCTATAGGTGTTGCACAGAACAGAATAAACAGCTGCATTTTGTACTGTTGGGAAAGGGTTGGCAAATCTAAGAAAATCTTGATTGAACTTCTACTTATCTCCCATCTGATCAGCTACTTATGTTTAACATTCTTAAGTACATGAAACTTTACATTTTAGTTATACATACTCTATATTTGAGTTACAGAAGTATAGTCAACTGCTGCATTTTGATCATTTTGACTTCTATCACTGGTACAACTGTTAAATCCCAGTCCTCTGTTGTGTCAGCTGGAAAAGGCTGCTGCCCAGAGAAATCGCCTCAGCTCCTGCCTCATTTTGTTGCATTTCCTCAGTGGTGGCTCATGTAAGCTCACCTTGACTTGACAATGTAATTCTCCTGTGACATTCTGGAAAGTCATTTTGGTTGATTAAAAAGTGGTTCTCTGCACAAATAGCCAGAGTTGTCACTGGTTTCCTTTGGGTGGTGAGAAGGAAATGAAACTGCTATTGTGGCTCCCACCGTCTACTGATAAGTGGATGGCTGAAGTACAGTAAACCTGAGAACAGCAATGCAGAAAAACATCAGGATGTGTTCATAACTTTCTAGACATGCCAATCTTCCAACTCATACATGGAAATGAGATTGAAAATTGGGCAAGTGTTCCTTTAAAGAAAAAACACATTGTCCTTCATTGACTTTGCAAAACACAAACGACCGATCACTGTAAGTCTGCACTGATTAACCTCAGTTGTGATTGAGGTGTTTGTGCTGCAACTGTGTGTTGATCTTTGAGTTGTCTGTTAGGTGCAGCTCATCAGCTGCACTGACGTGAATACATTTTACTAGAAATCAAAGTTTGTCGACAGGAACTAGACAAAAAGAGAGAGAACAGAGAAAAAGGACATCTAACCTTGATCAAGGGCCTTCATACTTGCAGATTTATGCAGAGCCACTGTCTGTTTGATGATCAGTATTGGATAATATGGTCAGGGAACTCAGCAAGCCTCTTTCCAACCCACCTGTAATACTATATTTAAGTTTGTGATAGGTGGGAGCCCTATGGTACCCTGAATGAAGTGAGGACTAGGGCCTGCATAAAAATAAAGGTGCATTTTACAAAAGCAGGCTGAGAGAGAAAATCCTTCAGTCATGTCAAACTGACAAAAAGGTGAACTACAACCCCTTTTACACTGGACAAAACACCCACTAACATCAGGCTTTTAACTTCAGTAAGAAGAGTAAAATTGGCACTTATTCCAGGGTCAAAAATTTTTGCAGTAGTCATGGGTGTTTATTGATTCCATCTCCGATTGGCAGTGATGGAATGAAACCCGGGAGGGCACGCTAATTTCTGCCCCTTTTCGAGCGTGATGCTTTGATGCATGTTGAAGTTCTGGATGTTGCAGCATAAAAGGTTTTTAATCCGGCTCCTTTCAAGTTGCGCTCAAACTTTGTTAACATTCTGCTTGAAAGAGTCTACAGTAAAACAAATAAAGTAACCACAGTAACATTGTCACTGTCCCCGATGCTGCTTTCTACTTTTCCCTGTTTCACAGTGCTTTTGTTACATTGAACATGACACACCAGGAAAAAAAAACTGAAACAAGCCTCTACTGGCAATGGGACAGGAGTCAGTAGCTTATTTTTAGCAGGTTTAACTACGTCTAAAAACTGGCTTATACGTGCATTTTTTTGTGTAATAATGGTATAAGTGAGAGGCAATAGTGCAATGTCACTGACATGTATTTCAGCCTCCATTATACACAACCAAGATTTAATATGAGCCAGTCTACACTTACGGCAGCTGGAAGGATCAGGAGTGTTACCATATGTAAACTCCTCTCAGCTAATGTTTACAATTACAGTGGTAGCAAATTGGAGATTGGTGGCCAGTTTGCATATCAAACGACGCTGAGGAGGAACTCTTTGGCTTTGGTGCACTGGGATGTGTTTACTCAGCAAACAAGTTTAATTGGGAAAATAATTTCCCAGCTGCTGTGGATTTGATGTAGAGGGTGTGTATGTATGTATGTGTGTGTGTGTGTGTGTGTGTGTGTGTGTGTGTGTGTGTGTGTGTGTGTGTGTATGTGTGTGCATTTACAGTATTCAGTACAAGGAACCTAAATAATTAAAACCCAGCCAAGGGGAAATTAATGGACCTAGCTTGTTACTGGGCTCCATCACGATAAGACCACCAACCACACAATCCCTTTAACAGACCTGTCAGGATTCCCTGCATGTGACAGCTGCCATTCTGTGTCCTCGTATCTAATTGATCCTCATACAGATTGCCTGCACAGAGAGCTGCTCACAAAGTGCAGGAACTGGAGAAGTATCGACAAAATGTTGGGGAGACTCAGATGGAAGTACATATGCTATTGAGCAGGGAAGGCTTCCTTAGGGGCAGTCTCGAGTCTTTATCAATGTTATGGTATGGGAAGGAATCAATGGGATGTGGCCTGAAGCTTCCGAACTGCCTCTATTCATGAGGAGGTGTAGGTTTGACATATCTGCCCTAGATGTAGATGGGCATCGAGTAGTAAACTGTAGGTAAAAGCACTAATGGCCAAATGCTATTGAACAGTGCAGCTCATTTGCATACTTCTTTCTCTGTGTGTGTGTGTGTGTGTGGGAGAGAGAGACATAGAAAATGAGAGTTACTAAGAAAAAAATTGGGAAAGACATCCAGTACAAGAGAGCGTGAAAAGGGCAGAAAAAGTTACAGTATCTAACAGTGTCTTCAGATTTGATATATAGATGCCCACAAAGGGCCTGTACTACTTTTGTTTTTCAATACTTGTTTTTCAATACCACTCACACTTGGATTGAAACGATTGAATATACTTTCCCAACTCTGCTGTCCAGTGTAACAAACATACAGGTGCTTCCTCTCCACTTCTTCTTCCCCTCTCATCTTTTCCCCCCTTGAGTCTCCCTGTGGCCGAGGAGTCATTAGGAAGTGGACAGATGCACTTTGTCAAGGGGGCCACACAGTCCCCTGGCCTACAGGCTGAGTCTGGCTGAGCCTGACCTGCACAGTGTTTTTCTGACAGGAAAGCAAGAGTAGAACAAAGGATGAAACAAGGTGAAAAGGCAAGAGGCAGGGACAGGAAAGTGGAAGGAGAAAAATAGATATCAGTGGTAGGAAACATTGGTAATGTGGAATAGATTGCAAAGGACATTGAGGAGATAGATGTGTGCAGCCCAAACTATTACTCTTGCGTGGCGCTTCTGTGATTTGTCTATAATTTCATGAGAGCAGCTGGACTTTGCATTCATTATAAAAGGTAGTTACAGATAACCTTTGCCTTTATTCAAAAGTAATTATCCTACTTTTCTTATCTAAGATAATGTTATCCATTAGAGAGATTTAATTAGAACAAATGTGCCGTTCACAAATGCTAGTGCTTGATATTTTCCAATTCCTGCTTCGTGCACAGCAAATTCTGAATATCAGTATACATAAATCCATGATAGAAACTGCATGAGGTAGTGCAGTAACACGTTCTCCAGCCCCAAAGGAAAAGTTCGAACAGCACATACAGTAGAATGACTAGCCAGTATCAGTGCCAGTTGTCAGAGCAATCAAGCACCCAGCTGGACTATCATTTGGTGCCACTGAGGTGGTTTGAAAAGTAATAGGATTTCTTGCCCTCCAGACACAAACTAGTCCTTCTGTGTGTGTTTGACCAAGAGGAATGGAGAGATATAAGGAAAGGAAGTCCTGGACAATGTGGTGCTTTCTCGTGATTGAAAACAAACTCATTGTTTCCCCTCAGGTGGAAACAGTTTTACTTCCAAAATCGTTTTTTATGGCTTTTTCTCTTTTGTGTTTCGACCTAATTTTATTCCAGCTCACATTATTTGTTACATTGATAAGAAGAGTTACAAGAGCAAGTTCGAGAGCGTTACAGGTGCTACTATGACTGTGTCTTCTTTGTCCTTTTCAATACCCATTTAATTTGTGCATGAGCACACAACTTAAGGACTTCGTAACATAGTTTGAATTTCGGTATCCTCTATAAAACTAATATGCTCACACCTGCACACACAGAGCCCCATGCTCTTTGCTTACACAACACAAATGAATTGCATGTTCATGCTTTAGGGAAATATAATTTATTAATACAATATTGCACATATTAATTGCAGCTCAATAAAATTAAAGACCAGCTATTATCTGTTCAACCCCATGCTGATGGACAGTCAGGTGAAATTTTTTTATCCACATTTCTGGAGCTTCACAGTAAAACAGCATTGCAGAATTCTCCCAAAAACCTAGAGTTGCTGGGAGCTTTAAAAAACCACAGATCCCAAATTGATTTAAAGAAGACACTTTTTACACCATTTTTAAAGCTGAAATCTAAATTTTGGCTGCTAAACTAAAAGCTCCCTCGGTTTGAAGAGGGTGCAGAAGCTCGATCATGCATAGAGGGTGTAAAAAATGTCTTTTCAACTGAATTTGGGAACTCAGGGATTCCGGAGACTTGAGTGACACCGGACAAGCTGAATGGTGCCAATTCATTTATTTGCTTGTTTATTTTTGGTTGGGTTTTTTAACGCTTTAAAACAAGTCCCCAAATCAGTTGTTCAGGTGAATGCTATATCATGTGAAGCTCCTCCTGACTTTCCATCAGCATGGGGTTGAGTAAATAATGACTACATTTTTATTTTGGGGTATTTTTGTTCCTTTAAACTGCAGTACGACATCAAAGAGAATGGGGATCATACTAACAAATACACAGCAAAATCACACAGCAAAAGGTGCTAAATCTTCAGTGTTAGAGTTAAAATACAGAATTAGTTCAACTCTTGTTAGGTTTAATTCAAACATGCTGCGCGTATTTAAACACATTTTAAGATAAGTCATGTTTGTTTTTTTTAATAATGAAAACATTGCAAACCATGTTAGGGGTTAGTATTAAATTCACGCTGGGTAGGGAGTGGTTCATCTCAGAGCTGAGTGTAATTGTGATTGTATTCCAAAGTTTTATTTTTTGGGTATTGGGAAAATTGTTATTGGTAAAAAGTCAACACAAAATTTGTTAGTGTTTGAGACTAGGAAAACATTATTTCAAAAAACGCACAAATTCCTTGCCAAGAAAATTGTCTCGATAGACAGTTTTCCTCATAGCTTACCACACATATCGTTGAATGATGGGATTTAAAACTGCATAATACAAAAATACTATGACAGCCAGGTTTTGCCCAGGAAATTTAGTGGACATGGTAGGCTCTGCATACATCCCCACATATCTTTTTAACTTTTCTCTTTCTCCTGACATTGTGATGTGCTGCTCTGCTTAATTACCATAATGTAAATGTACAATATTATCAATCAATCACTGTTACCCCAAATTAGACATATAGTGATGCATCTGTGTGATGCAACGGACTTAATTTGCCACCCAACTTGCTCAGTAATGATGCAACTATCAGTCCACTATGATATGCTGTTGGAATCTCAGGACGATCTCATGCAACTTGCACAAATAAGGCTTTATGAACTCAGTATAAGTCAACATTGCCTACAGAAATGGTCATGGATTGGTCATGTGTGTCACTGAATGTTTGAACAGGAGTGATTGACTGTTGGTGAAATGTAGCGGTATGTGTAAGGATCACATCACATTGTCCCAAGGGTGGTGGAACTGTCTCTCGCTGTGAAGCAGCTCATTCATCCCGAACATATCTAAAACTCAGAGTCGAGCTGCTGGGTCGAAGTGGGGAGACACCCAGTGAGGACGCCCGTGGGGAGGTATACTGGGAGACATGCTGGAGGGGATTCAGCTGGCCATGAAGATTCTTGGGATTCTTTGCTGGAGGTAGCTGTAGGAAGCAGAGAGGGCAAGCAGAGTAACCCAGATATAATTTTTCTCTTGCTTCATGGATTGGAAACTTGTCCATCAAAAGCAGAAATGCTCTAAATCAGATTGCCTGATTCACCAGTGAACTTATTGTGGAGCCTCTGCTTAGCTTACCTGAACTTTACACGTCTGACTTCCTATGAAAGGCTCAGTCTGTTCTCAAAGTCTGTTCCCACTCGTTGAACTGTGAATTTCAGTGGCTCCCAACTTGCCTGCAATTCAAAGCTCTAGATGCAAAAGATTCAAAAATGCTTTTGTACCTGCAGCATTCACAATGCTGAGTTACAGTCTGACAATCACTTTCTTAGATAATCTTATTGCAGTGAAAGAAAATGTGTATTTTACATTGTCTTGTTTTTGTGGAATGTTGTTAATCAACACCATGTAACAGAAAGTAGATTAATTAAATAGTCAATGGGCAGGAAATTAATCTACAGCCATTTCTGTAATTTGAACTATTGTATAAGTCATAAGTCAGTTTTTAAATTTTGAATTAAAATGATTGGCTGCTTTTAAATCATTTAAATTTAATCATGATGAGTTTTAGACTCAAATATTTGAAGACATCACCTTAAGCTCTGTAAAATGTTTATAGGTATTTTTTAGTATTTTTTTAAACTCTTAAATTGAAATCATAATCAACAGTTTAAAGGGTAAGTTAGGTATAACCTTTAACAGATAATGAAATTATCATTAATTGCAGTCCTAGAATTTTTACTGTCAGGCACAATAATATGTACCATGACCTCGTTCGACTGTCAGCTGTATAAGTGACTAAAAATTAAAGGACAGATGGATGATAAATAAGTTGAAAAGTCTTACACCTAATCATAGACTTGTCATCATGTGCTGCAGCATAGTGGTGAACAGGTTTGACCATTGCTCTCTTGAGAGAGGTCTTCTCCATTTTCAGCTTGGATACACAGCAGGTATAACAGGGGAGATGAAGGGGTGAGAGGACATTGACAAAGCATTGCTCTTTTTTTCCTCAATTTGCATTTCCATTTATCATTCATTTCTAGCATGTTCTGGTGTCTCCTCTTTGAGATACCTTGCTATTGTCACTTTGCCCTTTTATCACTCCCATGACACATGAAATGCTGCAAAATCTTAAGTGTGATCATGCTCCATCGAGGTTCCCCATGGCCATACCAACACTGAATCGTCTCCATTGCGCTGCAAACACACCAGCTCCTAGTAACTGCCACATGCCTCAGCAGATTCATGCTCCATTAGAAAAGCCCGTTCTGCAGGCAACACAACCCCTTTTGTGTCCCAGTCTTATTTTTCTGAGTGCACTCCACTACTGTCTTGGATTCATAACCCATCTGTCCCCTGAAAAACAATAATGAATAAGTGGATTGTGAAATTTGATGACTGTTACTCTTGTGATCCCAGATGTCTTACACTGAAATGAGTCTTCCTCTCCATGCACCGAGTTTCCATCGGTGGTGTGTCAATTTACATTCATTATAGCCAGTGGAATCCCCAACGTGATATGTTTCATCAGTCATTTTTAAGCAGAGGCTGCGGTAGAAAGAGAATAGGCATTGCTATTTGGAAATTCACAATCTCTTTGTATGCTGCATGTCGATAACAACAGGCCTTTTTAGATTGCATATTGGCATTCACCAAGAAAAGCCAAAGTGTTAATCTGTAAAGCAAAATCTGTATTAGTTTAATTCATTGCACAATACAGTATGTTTATGATAACATCAACCCTGTTACAAAAGTCTACAACACACCTTACTACTTTAGAGAATTATGACTTCATGCATAGCAACTATGTGTGTCTTTTTGTGTGCTTATAAACCATATTCTGTGGCAGGACAAGCTGAAGATTCACCTCCTTTCAAGTTAAGTCTGTCCCCCTCATGATATTAGAGAAAGTAGGCCTCATTACAGGAATGATAACAAGTAATTGGCTGACTCATTATTTTTTGGATAAGCAATGACCATTTTTTTTGCATTGTTAATCAATGCAAAAAAATTGGTGCAACATGCAACTGTGTTTTTCCCCCTGCAGACTGTGACTAATTCTACAAGACGTGAATACTGTAGTTGCCCCAATCACGAAGAATGAGATGTCTTAGAAAGTAACCCAATCACCAGAATACAGCTAAGAACGTTTCTGCAAAACCACAGATGAAGTTGAAGCTGTATGTTTCTTTATGTTGCAACTTTAAATTAATTTAAGTTCAGTTCTCTTGTCACAACACTGTGCCTATAAACTGGTTAGGTTTAGGCACAAAAAACATTTCTTTGTGGTGATAAAAACATCATGTTTGGCTTAACATACCTCTTTCGGTCGCCACAAACATGGCTGGAAATGTCCTGAGGCCCCCTTAAAAACTCCCTGTTCTGTCGCTGCTAACACAGCTGGAGATTGCCCGATTTTCTTTGAAAAATATCCAGTTTTTTTTGCCACAAACAAGGTTGGTAATGTTGTGAGGTCACCTTAAAAATACTTTGTTCTGTTGCCACTAACTCAATTGAAGTAGGCCCGCCTTCTGCGGTGTGTTATCTGGTGTTAGTTGCCACAAACATGGCTGGTAGTTTCCCATGGTCTCCTTAAAAACACCTAGTTTAGACTCAAATTGTTGGCAGTCTTTTGTCTGTAACTGCACCACCATCCCCTCCACCTCTTGATGTGAAAATACAGTTTATTTAACATGTTACATGAACGTGAAATGACAAGTTTTGTACAATGTCAATATAGTACATAGTCCATGCCATGCATTTGTGGTTTGCAAAAACATTACCTACTAACATTACCCCCTGGCAACTAGGCTGTGCATTAATAACAGCTTGCTAGATGTGTAATTTCTACTTAGTTCACTGGATTTGCTGTAGAACTTGACAGATTGAATCTGTATTATAATGGCTCAGAGTCTTGAGTCTGCTCCATCAGGTCAGTTGAGAATTCCCCAATTTGATTTTTTTAAGCCCAAGACCAGATGGAAAAACACTGGATTAGCTCTACTGCACTGTTTACATCATGCTACATCACAGCTACATCAAAGGAATGTGATGATAAAGAACCACATGTGGTTAAACCTGACAGAGCACCAGCCAGAGAAATTCTCTACCATCCTGTCTGTCTCAGCGTGAAGCTTCGAAATTCTGTGTGTTGAGACCAAATTCAATCATTCTCCATTGTGGAGAGAATGCAACAGACATTACTCTTCAGTTCAGGGCTCTGTATGTTTACCTAAGGTCAGGTCTACAAAAACACCAGCTATCCACTATATTAAAATCCTTTGTACTTTGTATTTTCACTTTGTGGTTCACAGGTAATTAAACCCATA
Source organism: Pagrus major (assembly GCF_040436345.1). Lineage (NCBI taxonomy): Eukaryota > Metazoa > Chordata > Actinopteri > Spariformes > Sparidae > Pagrus > Pagrus major. The sequence continues at coordinate 13,087,524 of NC_133215.1, forward strand.
AGGAGAATTATTGTATGCTTCACGGCCTAATATGTTGTAATCGCTGTACTGAGTTAAAGGCGACAAAAGGTTATAAATATAACTACAGTTCCCACGTGGAGGTGAGGGAAACAACAGTGGCTGGCCCAGTTCATGGCTCTTAAGAGGCTTTGGTCAAATGCAGACCAGAAATAAGGGCAATACTGTTGACTTGACATAAATATGTCTACAAGGGAGTGCAAGGCCTCCCATAACATACAAAGCACTTACTGATCCAAAAGGCAGAAAGTGCAGAAACTGGGTCTGCAAAGTGCTTCTAGTCCCACAGATGCATACAGTGTGCTGACCCCTCTTCATCAAGCCTTGGTTACATTCACAACCTATTGATCATTCAAGTCCTAGAGATATTCAGTCTCGAAATTTTCATTTGTTCATGAAAAAGAGGAAGAAAGCTGGATTTGCGTGTTACCAACAATAAAAACACCCACACACACAGGTAAATAAACAAACTGACAATACAACACATGCTGGGGCCTTTTAAGTGCATTGTGTATCCCTGAAGTGGTGCCCGCCTTCTTCAAATGGAAAGAAGGGAAAAAAAATCAGCATGAGACGACAACACAAGAGGGATGACTTGGAAATTTTCACCATTAAAGTATTCATGAATGTGAACGCACAAATGATAGGAGTAAAGACATACTTTCAATTAAAAATGTTTATAGAAAGTGTAGCTCTGGTAGAGTATGAATTATCTGCTCTTATCATAATCCCTTTTAACGTCTACACCCTATGTGAATGCTGTTTTAGTATGTTCAATGTCATATATGTTGTTCAAACAGGAAAAATAACTTTTTTTCATTGTTGCCACGTACACATGTGGCAGTGGTGTGAGTGATTGCCAGCCAACACGGAGTGATCTGTATGCGCTGCGATGTGCAGAGCAAAAACTGCGGAGGCAGCTTTTATAGATGTCAGAGACTGGCTGCCAAATTGTCCCAGTGGTCCACTATTGCAGTTGTTAGGCTGCTCACCTAATATCACTGAAGCATTTCGTACATGGGACAATAGATCTCCCAGGACTGTGGTAACATTGTAAGCGTAGGTGTTCTCTGCTAAACTAATTTAATCTAAAGTGCAGTATACTCACTTGTAGTGATTCTGCACCTCGGGCAAAAGGATGTTAGTGTCCTCTTGGGAGACGCTTTTGTGGTGGATCAACTCAGGACTGTTCACCTTATCATAAAATTGTTTCAGTGTGCTGCTTTGAAAGGGAAGCACAGTTTGAATGGCGATGACTGATACACAACTCTAACAAAAACAGGGGTACTCTTTCTTATCCCCCCCGTTCCATTGTTCCGCAGCCTCATCATTCACTCTTGCCTTTCTTTGTGCCTGTTATGTCCTCCAAATTTTTTTACTTGCTTTTACCATTAAAATCCTTTGCATGACACTCCTCAACTTAAGAAAATTGGCCAAATGGCTCTATGTTTGAATGAAAACTTGTTCTAGTTCTTTTATTACCTCTACCCAGCTGTTAATTGTATGAGTCACGCCTGTACATAAATCTGTACTATATAAAAGCAAAAGACTGTGTGTTAATTCCCCTCTTGTGTCCTAATAGTTGTAACCTAGACCAGCTTGGTCATAGAAAGCAATCAAACACAATAGCCGTTGAATTCAATAATTGCTCTCTAATGAAAGGTACATATGCTAATGATTAATAGTAGCTGGTGTATTGTTAAATTGAGAATTACTCACTGCATGCATGGTTTAAATTACAAGACCCACTTTTACACACTAAGGAGCTTGCAGGTTCTTACAAAGGCAATCAGGGCTACAGGAAGCTTGAACTGCTTCAAAATAAAAGCCTCACTATTGAGCTGTGTCTGTCACTTTTTTCTTTTTAAACAAAGTGGTCATGCATATACTGGCTGTGAGCATTTTACACTCAACCGGAGACACACTTGTATGCTCAAACACCGATGCTTGAAACCCATACTGCATATACACAGCCGGCCTTCACAGACAAATAGTATACACACTCGTACACACACACACACACACACACTGTCCCTCTGGCCATACTCTCCATCACTCAGAGTTATGGTAGCTACACTGTGCCTTCCGGAGCAGCCACAGACTCATCCCCATAGACCTGTCGTACATGGTTCAGTGCCTCATTTTCAATTGTTCTTTAGACCCTCATAAATCACCCTTGAATGTGTGTGTATCTGCGAGTCTGTGTGTGTGTCTACATGTTGTGATCTCTGCCAGCTGTTCACACATTAGCAGCATGGACTTGGGATACTTGACCCCCAAGCATTCACCTGCCATGTTCCTCTTCATTTACACCTTTCAGCCTACTGTTAAAGGCTGAATTATGTGAACCTTTTAAGAGAGTTGTTTTTGTCTCACATTTCCCCTTTATGGCGAATCTCTTTGCTCTCTCAAATTCATTCATAAATTTCCAGGCTCATAAATTTTCAGCCTCCACCACTTCTGCTTTTCCACGCAGTTGACACTCCTCATTTTCTTGTCACCCTTTCCCACAAATCAGCCCTCTTCGTTCATTCTGTGAAGCAGCTGGCTGTTCTGTCCTGGTCTTTATTTCTTTCTCTCATTCTTCTCTCATTTCAGATTATTGTGCAACATACGGTAGCTATCTAGTGCTATACTGCAATTTGTATTTAAATAATGTGTAGTTCTTAAATCTACAGCAGATTATGGACAAGGATCCTGGAGAATATGATCCATGTCACATTTTTTTAATTATTCAGGTTGCAGCATCTGTCATTGCAAGAATATAAATCCTACTCCTGGCCTAGATGCATAGTAGCTCCAAGATTTAGCTTATGGTTTGTTCCATTGTTGCTGGTCCTTGCTCCCATTCAGTCACTTTTTAAATGCACTCATTGCCCTCAGAAGTACTCAGGCTACATATTTAGGATAGCTGATGCAACTTCTGCGGCTATTCTAATAGATTTTAACCTTGTTTCTCAAACAGCTAGGCTGCTGGTTATTCTCAACATATTCCAAATATTCAACCAGGTTCTTCTGCTATTCTCTCTGGCCAAAAATGCCTTAGGTCTTCAGGCTTAGTTTGTAAGTTCTGCATACAGCCATTGGTGTTTTCTTTTCCTGAGCCCTTTAATGTTAACTAATGGGATAACTGTCCTCGGTCGGCCCTTTAACTCTCTTTAAACTCTATACTCCTCAAACATCCCTTTAGCTATTTAAAAGAAGCTAAGTATATCCACACTGTCTAGTCTTTTCATGTAATGTAAGTCTAGATCTAACCACCTCAATACTACCAGTATCTGAGTTTTTTGAGCCACAAGAACTAGAAGTATTTTCCTTGGGTGGCTTTGTGTTTTCTTCTAAATGTTTCTGGAAGGGGCAGTGTTTGTTGAAATCAAAGGAGTCTAACTCATGCTTCCTCTGGCATTGTAGGCTGTAGTCCTCTCTGGTGTCTGCCTTTTCAGTAATCAGGGATTGCTCAGTGCAGCCCCCTTGTGGGTTTTTATTGCTGTTCTCTGTAAACTTAGATAATTTATGCTAACTGCACTCTGACAACAGTCTCTGTGTTGATTGAAATTGACATCAGAGTAACACAAAGGATTTGCCAAACCACCAGTCACTTTACGTAGCATGTGATTGGTTAGGCTAAAAATCATCTGGCTATCAAGAGGGCAGTGTCAGACTGAATAATGGAGTGGTGTAGTAGAAAAGAACATTTATTCTGAATATCAGGCTATGCTTCCATTGCAATGTCCCAAATCCAGGGCACCTCAATAGTGGTAATGAGGCAGGGGCAAGTGCGGCTCTTTCCTCAACTGGATTTATCCTGCCAGTCTGCGAAACAAACCTGCAACTTTTCACTCATCAGCCCTTTTGTCTATAACATTTAGGCCCAAACATTGTTAAAAAAAACAAAAGAACAATTTGCAGTGATAAAATCTTTTCTAACATTGACTCTCCAAGTCCTTTTTAAAGATTAATGTCTTTTTCTTATTTTGTTTATGTGCATTATACAAGTTTAATTAATTTGGGGAACGCACTTACAGTTTTATAATTTTAAAAGCTGGCAATGTTAATTTGGTCCACTGGGGATTTCTCTAATTGCATTTATATTGTTAACTTTACAAGAGGAGCAAGAAATGCTGAAACATCTCTCAGGATAAACGTAAATATTTGAAGAGTTTCCTGGCAGAGGTGTGACATTGCTCTGATGTGACTAGGCAACTTGCTTGTGGTATCTCAAATAAAGGAAAGTATTTTCTTCCACTGTCATGCAAATGTAAGGAGGGCATAAACTGCTGAATGGACTATCTTACCTACTTTTTGACTGTAGAGTGTGTTCTTACTTTGGTGCATTGTTGGATAACTGGTCTTACATTTACTTATATTGTTGGACAAATTAGCAGCTGAATTTTTGGACAAACTTAGATGTCGTTAGACTCTCACATTACAGTAAAGAGAGCAGAACATAGTTTAACATCAAACGCAAAATCCAAATCAGTTCCATTTGCGGAATTACATTAAAGAAAACATGATCATGATAAAAATAAGACATCAGAGATTAGATTACTTTAATAGGATTAAATAAGATGTTTTAAAGTCGTCTAAATGCACCATGAAATCAAGTCACATTTATCATTTGATTAAGTCATTGCATTTTCACATGATCAGAACGGCAATGACACCTCATAAAGGCTTAGCATCTAACTTTGTAGTATTTATGTTTTATAATGTTCCTCTAATCATATGTTTACGCTTCTTTAATTAACAAAGAAGATATTTTTAATTAAGCTACAAATACTTATCTATGTGGGTGAGTATAAGTTTATCATAACTATCAGTATATTTGCTGTTGTCTTTGATTGACTTGATATATATTGGTCTAATTATGAACAATCTCCTATCCATCTTATTAGCAACTGATTCCCTTCTAAATCCCATCAGCTACACTGTCATGTGTTGGTGGGTCTTCATTTATAAATTACTGTAATCTGATTACAAAATTCAGAACCCTGAGCAAACACATTAAGTTGTACTTTTTTATGAGACACTGGGAGGCAAAATGTGTTATCTTCAAACTTGGCTTGAAAAGGAAGAGTAGCGAGGGTGACAGGCTTCAAAAGTACAAACACTATCCAAGGATAATCCCTCGTCTGTTTTAATGTGGAGACACTTCACATTTGCAACTTGGCCGCACAATTCTTGTCAGAGAAAAGGAAAAGCATTGAAAATGAGGCATGGTCAGGTGACTTGGTTGCAGCTGGTCCTGTCTATCTTCAGGTTGGAGAGGGATAATAACAAGGGAGATTGCTGCCAGCATGCAGTGTTCCTCATAGGGAATCTGCTCACTTTGTGGCAGCAACGATACACTGTCAGAGTGTATGTTGTCTTCCTGCTGTGGCATTATGAGAAATAATGCAAATGCTTTTGGCAATTGTATCCCAGGATGCTGTGTTTCAATAAGCCTAATAACTCAAGTCACTCAGAATTCTCCCACCCAGAGGGAGAGTGTAGGTGTCATGTGGATCAGGAGGAGGGCATTGTGGGGCAATATCAAACTGGTTGTATTGAACAAATCTGCAGGGAAGGTCACAGACAGGGCAAGCTTAGGCAGTAGTATACTTATGATGCTTCCCTAAGACCCTCTTCTCCCTACTTTCAGCAGCAAATCCTTCTAACTATAGCTGCATGTTGCAGGTTGAGACCGTGAGGCACATGATTGATTGTCAGGTTGAGATCACACATTTTAAACAGTCAAAGTTGGCCATCAATCATCGTCTGTCCTGCAGGGAAGGCACTGGCTTTACTGAAGACCCCCCCCCCCCCTCTGACTGGTTCATTGATTCGCATGCACACACACACACACACACACACACACACACACACACACACACACACACACAATACAATCTTTCTCATACTTAATCTGTCCTATGGTATTTTTTTTTTTTCATTTAACCTTTATTTTACCAGGAATATTCCCACTGAGTTTCAGAATCTCTTTTACGAGGGAGTCCTAACCATAAAAAAGCTCATAGCTCATATAAAAACACACAACAACTTAAGACAAACAACCTAAAAATTGCAAATAACAAGCAAAAGACTTAAAACAACCTTCAAATTATATCAAGACCATGAATTTACCAGTGTTCAGTAACAGGACATGTGCATTTAGTGGTCAAATAGTCCCTAAAGCAACATTATGTGACCTTTTCACCTAAAACAGCTTCAAAATCGTTTTCATGGTTCAGTGTTTTGTAATAGGGTGAATGGTGCCTCTGTCTCAGCCACTTCGGCACTATGTAACTTCAGTGAGAGGGTAGGATCACAGCGTTACTACTTCAAGATAGAAGTTTTTCAGACATAATATTGTTATGACGTAATGAGTTTTGTTTGTAGTTCACACCTACACTACGTCTAACAAATTGTTACAGACCTGGGTTTTGTATTTACGACAGTGATGTTACACTTACAAACTGTGGGGAGTGCCAAATCCAACAAAATGCCAACTTCTATGTCCTTTTTACACAATTTCCCTTTAATACTATTTTTTAAATCTTCGTTCCTTATCAATTAAGATATCTTTGTAGCTCACACCAGGATGAAGGTACCAAAATGTAAAAGTACTTTCACCAAAGACAGTGTGAGCTTGAGGAGTGACATACATATCAACTGTTCAATCACTCTAATATTTACATATCATATAATACATACACGTTTTAGGATGGACTAATAGAACATATTACTTAATGTGAAAAAGACAAACTAAACCTTGGATAGACAAGTTCAGCCTGAGTCTTGATCAGGTTCACATGAACTTGATCACACACTTAAAAATGTTGCAGTTCTACTGGCAGAAAACACTGATGAACAAAGCAAATAGAAAAATGATTTAGGACCCTATATATGTGAGGACCTCAAGATTTTTATTATGGCACTATACTTCTCTATTGATTAAATAACATTTATTTGAGCTACAGTGTTACGTGCACTAAATCCTTGAGTGAAATTACTCAGAGCAATGTGTCCGCTGTGATATAAAATCAATGCTCAGCTGGGGGGAAAGAACTGCTGGAGTTAATGGTACCGTTTTTTAATTTAAATTATAAATGCTGCACACTCATTGTCTTCATTAAACTCATTTATACCTTTTCACAACATTCACCTTTTTTTGACTTATTGATTTAGCTTTGAATTCCATTTGTTGCAACACACAAGATACCTAGTTGAGGCACAAAGATGCCAGGCGTATTTCCATTTTAAATTGCTCTGCACTGGAAGCAGCAGCCATCTGTGTTAGAGGAATAAAAATGTCACCCCCGCATTGGAATCAATCTTCTTCAAAGGCAAGGAAGAATATTCCAGGAGCCCCCTGGCTGTCTGTTATAGCCCATAAACAGATGATGGTACAGTGTGTGTGACCATGCATTTTTATGCTTCTGCAAGTCTGTATTTACAATATTTAACAAGGCTTTTAAATAATTAAAACAAGTAAATGGGAAACAAATGGCTCTGTGCAGTTTACTGGATTCTATCACGACAAAACAACAAACCCTGACAGTAGTCTTTCAGCTGTTTCTACCATTGTTTGTGGTCATGATGGGAGGTGCAGAAATCCTGAACACATGACATTTATTCACAGAATAAGGTTATGCACATCAGCTGGTGCATCAAAAGTGACATGCATTTTTGATGAAGGCATGAAACCTCTCCTCTTTCTCTACAACTAGCACTGGCCATCTGTCTTTGAGATGATCAGATTTGTGTTGTTCTCTTTGATTCCTGAAAATGCCACTTGGATCCTGTTTGCCTTTCGTCCAGTGGGGTACTCTCCATCACGCTCGAGCTGAGTTTCTTTAGGACCTCTGGCGATCCGTTTATGGCCCCTATCAGCCTCACACACGTGCAAGTGCAATATTGACTTGCCCTGAGCCCTGATAACATCTCCATTTAATCCACAACCACCTAGTCTGAGAGAGGGGTTTAGTAAATGAGGGAGAGAGAAGGTAGAGGCTGTCACATCTTCCTCAGCTCTCTGTTTTCCTTTTATCTTTAAGGTTTTGTATGTTACATTAATAGTCTCTAAACATGGTTTGTTTGGGTAAATTTAGTATAGTAAGTTGAGTGGCACAGGCAACCAAGAAAAGCTACAGCTAAGGTGCAGAAGCTGATGTGAAAGCCTGGATGTGGGACAAGTTTGGAGAGCTTGTGGGGGTGACTTTGAGGCAGCCTTTTGAAAAATATTCAACTCAGAAGATGGAGGCATCATATTGATCATTTAATTCAATATTTATTTTCTGATTGGATTTGAAATTTTAGTACAGAACACAAAAAAAAACTCTCTCTTGCTTGTCATTTGCTGCCAATGTTTGCCCTTTTCAGCTGTGACAGCAGCATACGGATTGGCCAAACGCTTGCATAGAGTTTTAATGTCGCCTTTCAGAAGTTGTCATTAATCTTGAGACTTAGTGTTTTGAATTGTTTCAGATTGTTTTTTCTTCAAGGCCATGCAATCTCTGGCCTTCCTTCCACTACATATTATTAGGGGAAAATAGCCTGATTTGAATCTAATTTCCATGGTGTTGATGTAAGGTGAGAAAACAGATGTTGAAAATGTCAAAGAAAAGCAGTTGAGTTGAGCTCCAGTTTTTAAATGAAAAATTCAAGTTATGAGGGGTTGTTACATGACAAATGACATTCCCACATAATGTTAACACCTTGTACATGGTGAATATGGCATTTGATTTGGTAATTTTGAGATATAGTGCAAGCTGTTCATCTACATGTAGGCTACATGGAAATTGAGGGTCACCCTTCATAATATAGTGTAATAAATGGCCATAATGTGGTTTTTGGTTTGTTTGTTTAAAGCAACATTATGTTAAAAACATTTTGTTTTAATGTTATTATGTTCAAAATAATTTTGATGGTACAGTGTCTTGTAATAGGGTGAATGGTGAACTATCACTTGTTTCTGCGTATAGTAACTTCAGTGAGGGTAGGATCACAGCCTTAAATACATGTTTACTTCAAGTAACAAGATTTTAAGACATGACATTGTTATGACGTAATGGGTTTTGTTTGTAGTTAGCACCTACATTACGTCTGACAAATTGTTGCAGACCTGGGATTTGTATTTACGACAGTGGTGTTGCATTAAAAAATTTAGTTTTTTTGCTGCTTGCATAGGCTGACTGATAAAACCTTGTGTAATAATAAAACCAAGTTGGAATAACTTGCACTTTGTGATTATAAATCAGCAAACTTGCATTCCATTATTTTGTGCACTGTAATTAGACATTATTTAATAAAAAATTGGAATTTCATGCAAATAAATTGCAATTATATACATTATTGCTAAGAAGTTCAAGTAGTTTATAATATAATAATTGTTTTTAATTGCATTATTATGACTATAATTTCATAAAACAGTTTGTTAAAGGTTCCTTAGACTTATTTATTAGTACAATCCTTTCATGTACAGCAGTGTTATTCGACAGGCTTAATAGTTAGATGCCACCGCAGCAATGGCAGCTTTTTACTTCGCCTTCAACCTGGATTTGTCTCTAAGAATTCAGTGCTGCATGTTGTCAATGAAAAGTATCACGCTGAATCATGGCTATGGCATGCTGAACTTTGTGAAAACAAATGCCATAATGATTGTTCATGATTGCCACATTCATAATACCTGATGAATGCAGATTGTGGTCAGGCTGCTTATGATATTTTTTATGACCTTGTGCCTTGACTCTGCTTGAATATGAATACAAAGAATCAGTATTATGCGATACTAGGTTGAAATCTCTGCTGCTGTTGGCTTCACAACAAAACAGGAAAAGCTGAAGACCTCTTATGCAGTCATCTATGGAAGTTTCATGAATAATGCAGCAAGCATGAGGATTTGGAGGTGGAGAGAGAATGCCAGTTTGAGCTTTAAACATAGAGTATTTGACATCTGAGTGAACATGGACTGACTCTAGATCCCTGCTTTGACAAACACATCCTTCACTTGACTGTGCTTGTCGACCTGGCAGGGAGCGAGCTATTTTAATTTCTTGCCAGTGTGGATTGAAATATCGTATAGTGTATGTCTACACAGTATATATTGGTGCTTAGTTTGCGCCATGACGACAATTTACATTTACTGCCAATTTAAGTGAGGAGTGACCTTGATGAATGTTTTTTATTTATGGTGTTGTTGACAAGGTGGCGGTGTTGAGAGTCACTGGCAGGAAGAGTTGAGTTGCTAACTCCGGAAAGAAATAATTGAATTTCTTTCAGTATTATAGATCGATTTTTTTCCTTAGTTTTAAAATGTTAGCATTCACTAAGCCCTAGTCCCTGTGGACAACCAACTTTAGTCTTTCATTTTTCCATTATGGAATACTAAAAAAGATTATGTGGATAAGTTTTACTTTATCCTGTGATTGTGTGTCTTACTATAGTCCCACACCCGCAGAGCACCATTGGATGTGTGTGCACCCTCTTGAGAAGACTTCCAGATCATATTTAAGTGAGCCCCACTGTATATCTGGACTGCTGTGCAGTTTTAACCGTAGGCGCTGGAAGCCCTGTAGCTTCTCAGATTAGGAATTCGTCTCACTTGCCTGATAATTACATGCTGATTTTAACGGTTGTTTTTGAAGAGCCAGCCATTCTTAATGAAGCCTAAGCCAATGCCTAAAGCTTTCAATTGGAGTTCAATCCCTCCTCACTTAACACATTTGCCTCCTTAATTCAAATTCAGATCACCGTTACTATATACCTAACTCTTTTAAGTGTAGCAACCAAGTACAACTTACTAGTGAACATGTGTCTGCTAGGCTCTGTCAAGTGTGTCAGGAGAGAATGGCATGAAATTGGAGGATTTATTTATAGATATACCATCTTAATTACTGTAAATGAATCTCATCTATTTGATTTGTTCCATGGTGATGCCTGTATGCTGATGAATGTACATCCACAAAGCAGGACACAAGATTGGGGCTGCCAGCTATCAATGATTCTTACAGTTACTTATTCTGCTGATTATTTTGACAGTATTTTATGAAATTGCAAGTATGAGAAATACAGTAGACACTTCTATTGTTATTGTTTTCCTTGTCTCGCGACGTCAAACCTCCACAGTGCAGTGTCACCGCTGAAGAAAGGTCTGGCAGCACCCATTATCATTCTGCTATAATGGAAAAAAATTCTCAGGCTTGTTTGTATTTCTTTAAACCAGTAACAATCTTGGGCAGCACAAAGCCCAGGGTGCAGCAGCAGTGCCCCTGTAAAATACTGCTGTGGTAACTTGTTTTGCATGTGGGGAGGTGACCCTGTATTAAAAAGGCTAAATCCCTGAAAAAAGAACTGGTTTGTACCATTGACGACCAGGTCAGGGTTAGGGTAACTTGCCATTTCCAGCATGTAGGTTACTAGCTCTGAGGTTGTTGTTTTTTACTGTAGTGGCAAGGATTTTTATCAATATTTTTCATGGCTTTATTAGATAGTGCAACTGAGGAGGGACAGTAAACAGGATTAGAGAGACAGGGGATGACATGGGGCAGCAAAGGGCCACAGGACCCTGGGCGGTTGCAGCAAGGACAAAGTCTCTGTACATGTGGCGCACACTCTACCAACTGAGCCGCTGGGGCACCCGAGGAATTTTTTAAATGGTAGCACACAGCATGCCATTGGGTGTCTAAGGTACTGCTGCTCTGTCTCTGCAGTAATTACAGCATACCACATTTGGAGGATGTGTGTGACACGCACCCTTTTGTGTGGTGGTGTAATATGACAACACTGCTGCAGTCAGTAAGTTTAAAAAAACATTGTGATGGGTCCAAACCAAATACACCAGTGATGTGGTGAATTGTAGATGTACTTTTGAGTTTTTTAAGTTTTAAAACCAAGAAAGTTGGAACAAAAAATTAGGGTTGTACCGATCCGATCACGTGACTCGGAAATCGGGGCCGATCACGCCACTGAAGACTCGATCGGGACTCGGACGTTACGACCCGATCAGAGATCGGTTTTATATATATTTATTTAGTCATTATTTGTATTAGATTGTTGATATATGGGCTATTGGTGATTCAAAATAAAAAAAATAAAATGAGTATTTACTACCACCGTTTACGACATGCGCATGCGCAGAAGACCAGCACGCCAGTTTGTTTTGAAGCGGAGTGGCGAGTTGTGGCGCACCATGTCTGCTGTGTGGAAGTATTTTAAAGTGAGTGACGAGAACGATGCAGTTGCAAACTGTCAGATATGTAAATTTGGGATATCGAGGGGTGGTAAAATATAATAAAAAATAAGGGACACCTTGGATAGTTTTCTTCGATCTTTTTAATTTTTTAAATGTATTATAAGAGTATCGGATCGGGACTCGGTATCGGCAGATACTCAAAAATCAAAGGACTCGGACTCGTATCGGGGGCAAAAAACCCTGATCGGAGCATCCCTACAAAAAATACTAAAACCAGATTGTTTATTGTGTCTGTGAGCTCAGCAAGTAACATGCTGATGTGAACACTGATAAACTGGTTATGTGAAGGTAAATTTAAACTTTACTCAGCATATTGCTGTCAGCCAGTTAGGTCTTTGCGTTTAGACTAATAGATGTTGAAGTCAACTGATAGTGAAACATTGCATGCTGGTTGCATCTAATGAAAGTACATTTTGGTTTTATTGCAGTTTCTAGAAATTAACTACAAAGTGTTTTATAGCTAGTAAGTACTTAACAGCGGAACAAAAAAAAAAAAAAAAAAGCAGAGAAACAGATAACTGTAAAATCCATCAAAGAACAATTACAGAAAAAGAACAATAAAACAACAGTGTATAATAAAACTACTTTGGAGGTGGCAATATAAAGCTTGAGCAAAAATATCAAGTAACATACAACTAAATTAGGACACAAGTCAAATAAAAGCAGATTAAAGAAACAGGTTTATAAAACAAAGGCCTGTTGTGGTGCTAATCCACGCCCTACAAGACTAGATTGCAGACGCAGTCCAGTTTTTGCAGTTGTATGAATGTTCTGTTTTGCTGGCACAATAGACCTGCAGTCTGTAGCCCAGGCCTCTGTGGCTAAGTAATGTTAGCATAGGAAGCTCATGTGTGTATAGCAGGCTAACCTGCTAACAAAAGCCTTTTATAAATTTCAGTATGCATGCCATAATCATTCACATTGTTAATGAAATAACCACTCACTTTCTTTTTTTTACATTTATCAATACATTCAATTCTAATTAAAGTATTGGTTTAACTTCAGTGGAATTGTTGTGTGAGCTCCTGCCCATATTGCTTGCTGGTCATGGGACCAACAGGAAGTGAGGGCATCCAAAGCACCATGTTGAGTAGAGGGGTTTTGGGTTTTCATTGTTTCAGGGAATAAACTTTTTAAAGCACCCTAGACTTTGCTTTGACTAACGTTGGTTCAGTTTACCTGTAGACCTGCTTGAAGTTTGATGCAAGCTGCCCAATAGCCATGGGCCTAGCATATCCCTAACTTAGATTATGAGTCATATTATATGTATATATTTTTAAACATATTGTTTTAATGGGAGGATTGCTTCTTTTCTAATTAACAAATGTTTTTAGAATTCGTAATTAACATTTATGGAAGACTGAAGAGTAAGGATGTACATTAAGACCTACAATATGATTTTAATTGGTACATGGCTAGATACATGTCCTTGGGGAAACTGCTGCTTTTGTGCCCCTTACTGCAAGTTTTACAGTCAGCATAGATCTGAATGTCTTCATCGATAGGACACCTGAGGGTGAAGAGCAAAGAAGAAAAAAACTTGGGCCAAATTTTAAAGACAAGGCAAATTGATTTTTATGGCGCAATAAGTTACAGACCGAGAAAAGCTAAATCAGAATAATCTGTTCTGATAACTACAGTCACAACTAAGTTTGGAACACAACTGTTTCAGTGAAAAGTAGGGCTGTCCTTGTTCTCTATTTTCTACATTTTTCTTGTTGTCAACAAATAAAAAGATCTCATGCTTGTGAGAATTACTGCAGAGGAAAGCAGGTGTTTTGGATTAGGAGCAGACTTTGAGAACATAATGGCCCACGGCGTCTTTCAACCAACCAACCTGGACCACCCCAGGGAGGAAGAGAGTTGGAATAAAAGGCATGCTAATCCAGCTTGGTTTAAGGCTGCTACTGGCTAATGTTTGGTCAGAGGAAAAGGAAATGGACAAAATGGGACTTAAAATGGGCTGGCAAAACAACGTGAAATCAGACTGTTGTGCCTACAGAGACCTGTCTCCACCACAACATCTGGATAAAGCTGTTGCACTCGAGGGGCGGACCGTGTTTTGAGCCACCAGAGCGCAGGACTACAGCTGGCTGAGGTTAGGTGGACTAACATTGATGTTTGGTGCTCACACACAGTCAAAGTTGATGGCTAGTGTTTCCCAGATGTTTAACTTTTGATATGAAGATGCCGACAACATTATCATCAACATCTTGTTGCTGCTGCTTACATACAGCCTGATGCAGATTCAAAAGGTGCGCTACGTGTTGATGTATATTTGTATATAAATAACTGTATATATGTTGTGTGATTTGTGTGGCATGAAGGCGTTTACAAATTGTCATTTCGTTACGTAACCCTGTGTTGTATATTGACGAATACATTACCTTGTACTTTGTACCTTGTACCCTGGATTGACTCAAACCTACATTGCCCATGTTCATCCTAATGAGGAAATGTCTCACCCAGTGCAATCGTGTGGCTCATTGATGTGTATTTAATAGTTATTGGACAACAATTAAGGTCAATGTCACAGAGGAATAATCTGCAGTATATCAGGCTTCGGCCACACAGTCAATACTAGTAGGATCCATTTATTGTTGCTTTTGGTCTTTTCAGGGTTTTTGTTGACAATAAAAAAGAAAAATGTCAATAGTGGAAGCCTGATCTCATCTCCATATGCCAGTGTAAATTAATTGAGATCATGCAACATTATGAGTGTGAAATTGGCTCTGATTACATTGGATGGATGGATAAGTAGATTGATCTATAGATTATCTGCTTTGTGATATTTACTTGAAATGTTTAAGTTCTTTGGCTCAATTTCCTGTGACAGTTGAGTTGTAACTGTTGCTTTGAGCAGTGCAGTATGGGGGAAATAATGCAACCTACAGGGCCTGTATCATGGAGTGTAGTGCGAGTGCTTGTTATAACAATAAATTGGTTTCTTAGAGAATACATCATTGTAAGCTGAGAAGCTGCACTTCTCTCCACTGCTGTGAGTTACCCTTAACATTAACAGCTCCCTAAAACTCAAAGCTCTATGGCATGTCATCCATGTATCCCAGTAGTTTTGATTGTTGTGGAGCTCCTTGGATTCCTCTTATACCTCAAGTTCCTTTAAAACGATTTGATGCCTTCAGGCAGCTATTCCCTCCCCCATCCACTTTCATCCACTCTTCCCCTTTGCTAGGCTGGAAAGTAATAATAGGAGAGCTCCAAAATACACTACTGTTCACAGCATGTATTGTATAGACTCAGTAGTCATGCAGATATCATCTACATGCATTTGCAAAGGCACACACTATCATTGCCTCCAGATATCAAGCTAGAAGCAGAGTCAGTTACAGCAGGATTCAGAGGTTGGAACATCAAGTGCATAGAGATTTCACTTTAATGCTGCTTTGTAGAGAAATGTCAACAGCACTTTTATGTGAATGTTGGTATTTTGCCCATATTTATATTCATGTATTTGTGTTAAAGGATCTTAGCTCAGTTAATCATTATTTTTGTCAACACGGTGTGAAGTTAACCTCAAAGGGAACCTTATTCAAACAGTTGTTTTTGTTCAAGGCCAGGGGACACACGAACTGCCATCGATCATCGATATATTGACTTTCATGTAGTTGGAAATGTCTACAGCAAAAATAAAATTTGAAATGAACTTGGAAATATCCTCGAGAGCAGCCTCCCCCCTCCCAAGTGCTTCATCAATTATGGAGGTAGCTGGTGCAGTTTGAGGTACAGCATGCAGTGAAGCAGCAAGAGCAATAGGAGACAGCTTTCCCAGTGTCCCACAACCCACTGCTCCCATTATCTGAAGCCATGAAGGTTAACAACAGCAAAACAACAGCACAGGCCATTATTATTCAATAAGTGTGGTCTACTGTGACGCCACTGTTGACTGTAGTGTTTGTTTAACACTGTTAAAGGATATCAGAGAATCAATTAGATTTGTCGTTAAGAGCAGCAAGTGAGAGAGCAGGTGTCTGTTCAATTTTGTACCTCTACATTGTTGTCTAGTACGTCAGTAGTCAGCATGATTTGGATGTTTTATTAATTCAAGGGCATAACCCATGGATGTCAAAGCTATTAAATCTTTACATCAAGATACATCTTAACTCTACTGGGCATAAGGGGTGGGAATCTCGAGGCACCTCACAATTTGATTTGATTTGATTTGATTTCGATTCAGAGGGTAAAGAAACAATAATAACATGCATCAACATTTTAGATTTGTACACATGATTTATGTTCTCTCACTGTGACTACTTTAAAAGATAGCGTATTTGTAACGATCCTTAATTAAAATAAACAGATGAATTTACTCCCATCTTCTTTGCTCACGCTCAGCCATCCTTACCCAAATTGCATCTTTACGACATCAAATTTAACTTCATAAAACTCAGGTTTTCTAGATGTGCAATAACTTTGGGCCAGCAAAAAAGAGCCGTGAATACAATGTTTACATATTATGGCCTATATATATATATAATATATATAAGCATTCATTTGAGTCATCTGACATGCTACCTTATGAATGCAAGTCCAATAATGTTTTTGATCTTAACCAACTTCTTTCGTGCTCTTTAGCTGCAAAATGCCCCACTGCTGGATATTTCAGGCTCACTCATTTTGTCTCTGTGTTGTTTGTTGCTGGGCAGTTAGCGTATCGTTGAAAAATAATGCTGAAACATTGAAGTTGTGAGCCAGAAAATGAAAACAATGAGAGAGAAAAAAGCTATAAAACTCAATAGAGCTTGTTTTATGAATTTTGATTCTTTTATTCTTTGCATTTCTATGACATTACAATAAAAGTCTGATTTCTTCTGTCAAATATTCACAACATAAACACAGAAATTCATGGAGAATAATAACACATAAGATAGTGGTATTTTTCTTGAGTTGAAGAGTTTTCTCGCCATAGAAAGTCCCTGCATCAACCCCCCCACCTGCTGTGCAAGCACTGCAGTGCTTCCCCTGTTAGGTGGTATAGTCTGTCGCCTGTGTGAACCTCCTGATCAAAGCTTCAGCAGGCTCGACGCAGCAGGGCCAGATCCTCTCTTCACAGCTATAACAAGACTGAGAATATGAGGAAATAACTTTGCAGTTACGGTTACTTTCTAATAAGTAAACAGATTGATATAAAATCCATTAATGAATACACACACACACACTATATACAGTATCTTAATGTGCATTTGCTCAGTATCTGTGAAAATATAAATTATTTGAACTGAACATGGTTAAACCTCAAGGCATTGTGTTTGTGTGAAAGGGTCTTTCGGCGTGTATGAAGGTGCACATTTTTTATGACAGGTTACAATGGCTTCAATTAAGTTAGCATAGAAGCGTATTGGCAAATATTATTGAGTTGCTTGAACATAGTGTCTTGACTGGCCTGACTTCTATTATAAATCTTCGATGATAGATTCTTTTGTTAGAGCGTAATTATGTCTTGGGCTTGTTGGCCGTTTTTAGGGAGTCCCAAAGCTTTATATTGAATTCACTTTGAGGCAGCAGATTGGATTTAACACAAATAAAGACAGTAGGTAGGGAAAACTCATTACAAAGTCTCTAAGTAGGCCTGATAAACGAGAACAGCGTTGTATATCACAGAAATTCCTTTGTTGTGTCGAGTCTGACAGCTTCATAAATCAGTGTGGCTAATTAAATCAAGGTTATAAGAGTTATGTCATCAGATTGAAGTCCTTTGAGGGTACTGTCCTTATTTGAACTGTCTGGGAGTGGTGGTGCTACTGCTGTCTAGTTATCAAGTTGTTACAGAGAGCAAAAATAATTGATAGAAGCATGTTTCATTCATTTACATCACCTCCTTTATAAATATTATTTCAAAATATTCACCCTGTCAGAATTGTAACAATGAAGCAGAATATAGCAGATATGTCTGTTAACACTTTGACCATGAGAAAAAAATAATCCACACACCAGCTTTGTGAACAAGTCCTAAAAGTGATTGGGCTGTCTCACTCTTGTCTTTCCAGAAAGCTTTTAACCCTGGTGATTAGCCTCTGTCAGCTCCCTCAAGTCTTTCCGTGACACCTCTTTGGGCTTTTTATCGCCCATTTGTTGCTTTTCATTCTGGATGCTGGGAGAAAAATCATCATTAGCTCCCGCCTTATCTACTCTTTATTTTACCCCTGTGATGAGCCTTGTCGCTGGGATTTGGCTGATAATGATTGGTGCAGCAGTGTAAGCTTAATGGCTTCTCTTTATCTTCAAAGGCTTTGATTCCTCATTGTTGTTGCTTAGCAGACAATTAAGGCGTAAAGGCCTTATTGGTGATGGATTTCTCTGAGTGTTTTTTTAAGGACACTGCTGAGCTGAACCCTGAATTAAAAATGCAGAGTGCAGTACAAATTATGACTCAAGGAAAGTGGTTTATTTATGGTGCTTGTTGACTTTTTTCAAATAAAGTCATGGAAAACATTTTTTTTTTTTTACTTCACTAATTGTACAGCAAACCTGGAGTTAATAAAAAGCTGTTGGACACACTATGTGAACTGAGGTCCTTTACCTGACTAGCAAGCAAAGCATAGATATAAATAGACCTCATTTTTGGACGACAACTTGAAAAATCTGTCCCTTTAACCACAACATCAGACGATGATCAGACTCTTCTTTGTCAGAACAGTTTATCACATGTTTGCACCTTAAATTTCTCCCGCTGGGGCTCCCACTATCGAGCGTTTTGGGCCGTGGTTTGTGGGATGGGGGGGACACATCCTGTAGCTGCAGCAGCAGCTTGTGTGCAAAGCCAGGCTTTCTGAAGGAATTAGCACCCGGAGTCACATTGGATTCTGCTCTGATCTCAAACTGTTTACTTTTTGAACTTTTGGGATTCAAAGGGTGTTTATCTTCATTCCCCTTTATTGACCCAGGGAGGTTACTTCCATTGTTGGGTGTTTATGTATAGCAATGCTGACTGCTGACTGGAGATGGAGGGAAAATGTACTTTACTACACGAAAGACATCACATAGACGAGGGAAAAAAAGAGAGAGAACCAGAGTCCATGGTGAGTGTTGAGTTTAGTGAGCGTTGACCTGAATTTAAACACACCGACAAACACACAGCCTTGGTGTGTACTATTGCTCGCTAGCTTATGTACAATAATCTGGCTGTCTGGGTTGAATAAACACAAATGTTCCCGCGGTTACACTCGCTTCGCTGGTGGTGAACACTTTGTGTCTCGGGCACAAAATGTTAAAAGACGAGGTAATGTTTAAAAGTTTTATTCATGTTAAGTTTAGTCTTGTTTGTTGACTTCCCTATGTCAGAAGTAGCAACAGTCGAAAAAATTAAATGCACCATTGCCTTTAGTATTACTTGTGGATTTCTCTTGTGGATTGTTTGAAACATTTGGGATAATATAAGTACACAACTCAACAAATTACATTACAAAGTTCTTTTTAGACATTTTGATGCAAAATTCTCACATATCTTTAAGTGAAAATCTGATTTGGAAAGTTTAGATGTACAGTATTTCATTTGAAATTGGACTTGATGGGTCCATCAAAGGTGGTTGTGGTATCCACACACAGTTAAAAAATAAGCCATGTAGTTTCTGGTGATACAAACAAGGATGATTGATTACATCCTAATTACATGTACTCATTTAGTCCACAATAAATTTCTGTCTCTGTGTCTCGCTGGGAGCCAAAATCCTGAACATGTGGTCTCAAGTCTCAAGTCTTGATCACTAGCAAAATTCTCCACAATGTTAATGCACACGAGAAACTGTCCACCGGATGAATGTGGACACAAGCAAGCACACTAACACCACCACCTCACAGCAAATTTCAGTAAAAGTAAGAGAATTCCTTCTTACCTTAAATAACCACTCAACCCAGGCTCTTACATTAAATACATTGGCAATGTCCACTAGGGCAAGGTAGAGGCTTGTGTGTATTATAGAGTATGTTATTTATTTACGTACTTGCAAACAGGGCATTAAAAATAGCTTGTCTGGAACAAAGTTTTTTAACTAATTATAGCGCTAATTAGCAAGTGTAGGCAGCTTAATTGGCACTGTATATACTTGACTGGAGCTTGTCATGTCCTGACGGATGCTAATTGACTTTGATACCCTTGATCTGTGGATACCACACTTGCTTATATCCTATGTGTGCCAGTACTGTACTGTACTTTAATCTAAAAAATGTGTTTCTCAGTTCACAGTTGAGCATGTTCTGAAGGACTTTCATTTATGCCAAATTAAAGCTACAGATATATGATTTCAGTCTTTATAGCCGCAGTGGATGATCTGTTCAGTGTGAGGGGGGAAATACATTCAGTTCAGAATATGTGAGACAGTGGGGAATGCAAGAACCATTTGTGTGAACAGATTTATTCTTAAGTCAAAAATACAGATTATTTAAGAGAATCTGTGGCATTCACCAATTTTAGACTTTCACCATGTTGTCATCATCTTATGATTTTAATGGCATATCTCATCACATCAATTTATACAGTTCACTCTCACTTAACTGCCTCAGGTTCTTAATATAGGTTCATTACCAGTATTACTCTCTGTTGCACCTGACACCTAATGTAGGCTGTAATATTCTCTTGTCTAATATGTCCATGACTGTGACATCGCCTTGACCACCTCTCATATTAGTCATGGACTGCTTGGCTTGAGAAAGATGTTTTTAGCATCCAACTTATATATTAAACTTATATATTGTATCTATTCTTTGTAGAAATAGACATACAGCTAAAGAAAATAAAGTCTAGAGAAAGTAAGGTGAAGAAGTTTAGGAAAAGAACAGGAAAATGTTCTTGCATGAGGCCCATTGTGCTACCCGCCTTTATGCTGCCTTTGTGTGCTCTGTCTTTCAGAGTCAAAAAGGAAGGGTTAAATGTTCCTGTTTTGCAGCAGCAGAGCTGTTGGATTGTTTGTGTAATTGTCTGTCTAACCCTTCATAGCAATATGTCATGACATTTGCTTTCCAAATTGTCATGAAATTAGGTATATATATAATCTATATGGACCTTGATCTTTCATATTCTCAATTTTTCCCTTTGACCAATAAACCAAAAAGAAATGTATCTCAAAAAACCTACAGACTCACATCAATGAAATTATATTTCACAGATTGTTATATTAACTAGCTAGTTCACACTCCCTGTGAGGATGATATATAGGCATTTTAGACTGGATGGTATCCAAAGAAATGCTTGTTGCCCTGGTACCTCGCAAGCATACTGATACGATGCTAAGAGGTGGAGTTATTGTTTCATCGTCTGTGCTCTGATGTAGAAAGTCCTGTTGTTTTCTCAGCAGTCTTTTGTCTTGCTACCTGCAACCTTTTTTCAAGCAAAGCCTGTGTCCTTGTTGTTATAATTAACCACACGTGTAAGCTGTGCATAGCGAGTGTGTGGTTGAACAAAAGAGCGAGAATGGAAGAAAAGAGACAGTGAATGGAGGAGCACAGGTAAACTAAAGGTTACCAGTTTCTATCTGTGGTTAATTAGGCAGTAATGTACTGTATAGGTCACAGTCAGTCAATAGATGCAGCAGCTAACTATACCAAAAGTACTTTGGTGGAAATTAGGTTTATGAGTCTTCCTCTTTGGTACACTTTGATTGTTATTTTGTTGCTACTACAGCTTTTTATTTTTTATAATTCAGTTCAATTCAAACCTTTTCTTTAAGCCTCAGAATTTAGCTTTTCCTCATTTGGTATAACCATTTAGGATTTGTTTGGAATAAATTCAATTATATGACAATAGATTTAAAGAGAGAGAGGACGAGAGAGACGGAGCTGACCTTCATCAACCTTTTCTGCACTGCACTACACAAGAGTTTGAGGTCTGGTCAGCTATGCTTCTTCATAGAAGGAGGACCTCATTCTCTGGTTTGCTGAAGAAACCCTGTGGCCGTCCCTCATTAGAAATTGCCTGTCAACAAACAAGAGAGTTTGCAGCTTGGAAAATAAAACCGTACTGTGGTTTACTGTCCCACTGTCATAGAAAATGTTTCTGTTATGAAATGCTGACTGACTCTGTCTCCCTTTATGTGTAGCTGAAAAAATATGTATCAGTAAAAAATAAGACATAACAATCATTTTAAGTTAAGCTAAGTAAAAAATTCCTTTTTGATGTTACAGTTGATCACTCAATCAGTTTTTATATTTAATAAGCTTAATATTTTTGTAGTTTAAGCTGATTAATTGACCATTAGATTAACTCTCAATTACAATAACTTATCTGCAGGCTTATATTAGCTCCTCAGTACTTGTATGTGCTTATAAGCGAGTATCAAATGCGGCCAAGCTAAGTGTGCATGCATTGTGTGTATATAACACTGCTATTTTAGTATGTATGCATCTGTCTTTTGAAGATAAAGGAATATAAAGCCAAGCCTGCTGAATACATTGAAAATTTAATAATAATTAAGTCCAGTATAGTACAAAGATGCATTTACAGTTCAGTTTTGTAAAAAAATTAAGTAGCACCACTGACTATTTACATTATAATTGTAACATTGTTCTCTTTGTGAGAATTATACTGTATGAGAAGTGTAGAAGTGTAAGTATTGTGAGTACATGTAACAAAAATATTATGTATTACATGAAAATGGTATTAATTTATCTTACTCTCAAGCACTTGAGAAGACAAGACTATGATGACTTTTTCAAACGTAATTTGCATATATTTTCTTTTCGGTTTAAGGCATTACAAGAAATTGGTGTGAGTTATTATTGCGACCCGAGTCGTGGCTTACATTAGCTCTGATAACTTAAGATCCAGATGTCCAGTAGCTAGAATCCTTCATCTGGCTAAGATATAGTGAAAAACGATGGTTTAAAAAATGATAGACCAACTAAATATTTTTGGGTTGTGGACGAAACAAGACAATTGAGGACGTCATCTTGGGCTTTGGGAAACAGATCAACATTTTTCACTATTTTCTGACATCTTATAAACCAAACAACTAATCGATCAACTTAATTAATTAATCGACAATGAAAATAATCATTAGTTGCAGCCCTATTGAAATGTTCTAATATCCAGCCGTCAGAGTCAGCTAAAACAACCACTGCCTGCACAGCAACTGAGCAAACTAGCTAACAGCATTTAGCATTACAGTTAGCAGTCGTTAGCGGTTACTTTTAGCAACAAGTAAAGCTATCTCTCCATCAGATAACTCCATAAGTCACAGAGAATTCAGTCAGAGCACCAGGGGACATCACAGGGAAAAGCAGAGAATATTTTATACATAAATTGAGGTCCAGATCAGAGTCCTGACCAGAGCCTCCTTAAATCTCCTAAAGTGGACCGACTGAGTGGGTGGACAGGCTAATCTCTATACTTTGTGGGCATACTGTGCTTGGAGCAGAAGACAATTCAATGAGCTGACAACAAAATGTCATCCAGTCGTTATGAAAGTAGGATAAAAAGTTGGACACATAGCAATTAGAGTCTGTCTGAAACCTGAGGTGTTTGCTCACAGTAATTTCTTACATTTACCTCCGTATTTGAAGTTTTGGCTACATTTAATATGAACATCCACCATTGCAACATTATATATATGACAGAAAATAAGGGATTGCATAATAGGTCCCCTCTAATAGATATTTAGGTAAATGTATGTATTGTGTTGGATTTTCAGATACGCAACAATAATGGTCCAGTCTATGACCTGCACAGAGAGGGTTTAACATTAACCTCACACACATACCCTCCAGTTGAAGGTCATTGCTGGCAGGTGAAAAGAAAAGCATGGTGACACCATGTGTCATGGAGGCATGACTGTCCACACGTTCCTCAGGCTAACACTAGAGCTGGCATTGACTGCAGTACAAAGGGAATTGGAAATTCCAGAAAAGTATGAATGTTACTTTGGCTTAAGTAATACTGTGTGTCATCTGTTAGAGACCTTTGAATCCACCTCTGCATGTGTCCTTTCTCTCTGAAAATTTAGTCACTATTGTTTGTACGCTGTAATGCCACCATATTCATTTTTTTTGGCTTTCTTGGATACACAATGTTAAAAATATTTGGTACATTCAAGTCTCATAACTGTGTCTGCGTCAGGTGTCCGTTAAACTGAATTTAACTTGATGATCTGCCCTCTGCTTCTCCTGGGCTAATTAAAAAGGAGCAGTGAAAACCCAAATGGACTTGGCTTTCATTATTTGGTTTGACAGCTCTGGATTAAAACATATCTCAAAAGTTTCCACCCCCTGCCACTGAGTGGAAGCATGACAATTTACCATCACACCCGGACTGTTATATCGCTAATAATATTCACAGTACACAGAATTGTCATTGTTGAAAACACTCACTGACTCTACCAGTGTAATTATCCCCACTCACCACAGATTGAAATGCTTTCCTGCATATTATCAAGTACATTAAAAGAAAGATTATTGGCTGTGATGGAAATTATGTGCCCTGCAGGTGAACCAGAGGATGCAGGATGACAATTTTCTGCTGCACTGTGTGTGGAAGTGATATGGTCTGTGTTCTATTTAATGTGATGATTGTGATGACGGTGAAGATGCCAGTGACAGAGATTCTTCGGCCACACTCACACATGCCCTCTCTCTCAGTTTGTTCAGGCATGTGTGCCCCCTGTGTGCTCTAGACCCCTCCTTGCCTGACTTGTCTTCCTGTTGCAATAAGCTATGCTGTGTTAAGCTGTATTGTACTGTTGGAGTATCCTGAGTGCTTGTGTCAAGGAGGCTTGCATGCATTGCTTCAATCCTTTGAGCCATGCAAATAATTGTCTTCCTGACTGATGTCCCATGCATTTTTCATATCGGAGCTTGACTGTGAGCAATGAGTAAAAAGTTTTTTCCCTCCCACCATATCCTACCGCCACACCACCATACGGTGTTTCTCACCTCCCCACACCCTCTACCTTCACCTCATGCTCATCCCTCTACATGCACATTTCCAGCCTCTATCATTGAAATCAATGGAATTGATTCTCCTGGGGTTAATGGATTTTGCTGCCAAGGTGAGGAGGATGCACTTTAATCATGGCAGATCTTAAATATTTTATCAGGGAGAGCCAAAGGTTCAGAGCTGGAGCCGGCTATGTAGAGGCAGGAATGAGAGAGCTGGGAGAGAGGTTCACTGTGCATCTCAGCACTCTGGTCTAGCAATGGGCCAAATGTTGCTCACTTTAGAAAACAGCAACAAAATGGTATCAGGGAGAGGATGACAGGATGGGCTCTTGTGTTTGTAGACAAACCAGGTAATGCAATTGAATTTTGTTACTTGATAGGAAGACAATGTCAGTGTGCACAATTTTATAATGTTTTGTGTGTGTTTGTTTTTGCATAATTTCCTAAAACAGCTTTAGAATGGATAATTAACCAACAAACAAAGATTTTGGAGGACCAGGAGCCTCATTTGTAAAGTTGCGTCATCTAACTTGATGAGGGAATGTGTGTAACCCATGTGTATGCACCTAAACTGCGACTCCGACAGCAGAAGGATGAAACGCAATTGAAATGAATACCATGAAATTGATACTATTGTGTAAAATAAATCAAAATATTACCTTTAGCATAATATATATGACAGGTTAATTTGCAAAAAAGAATGTAAGCCATAAGCCATAACATACATCTGTTTGACTGATACTGCCTGGAGTGCACATGAAAAAACATGACTGAAGACAGGCTAATAAATGTTAACTAATATATCTGTTGTTTCAAAAGAATCAAGTGTAAAGCTTACATAACATAAAGCAAAACTTATTTTATTTAACTCGTAATAACCAGTTGGAGGGTTGAGGTGTGGTGGAAATGCACTCAGCTATACAATGTCTCATTTGTTTGAGTAAATAAATGATAAAATATGACTTGAATGGCTAAATCTCATTTAAAAAAAGAAAATTCAAATGTCTACCTGAGTCAGCCAGTGCAGTTTTCACCTCTGTGATACCCTCAACCACTGCTCCACTCAGGAGGGATTCCCCACTAATTCTTGCCGGTTTCTCTTCAAAGGGGATGAGCTATGTGTCCTCATTCCCCTGCACCTCGGCAACACTATGCACTTCTGGTGTCCACCTTTATGTTGCACCACTTCTTTTTCATTTCTGAGCCAGCTGCATTGACTATGTCTGCCTTTTTTGCATTTATTATGCCAACACTGTGTTCACCAAACAGCATTTTTTTTCTTGTCCAGAGCTTCACAGCAAGAACTTAGATTTCACACTGTGTTAAATCTCCGCATTTCACACAGCGGGCCTTTCACTGATTATTTATAGGCAAAAGATGTACCACATTTCAAGGTGATTGTGATTTATAAAGGAAAACCAGTGTAAGATGCACCTGAAACTGCAACATTTCTCATCATTTTTACTATGACATGTGCCAAATGTTTCCCTGTTCAGTGATGGCGGTGTTAAGTCTAGAGATTTCACACCTTAAAGGTCATATTGATAACATTTTTATGTAGAGGGATCATTTAAAAAAAAGTATACATCTACAGAGCTTGTATCTCTTTTCCTTTAAAACATTATTACTGTATGATGTGAATCAATAATTTAACAATGTTTGTCAGGTCCAAAATAATTTTTTTTGTTTATCTATGTGTAAGAATTCTGACAGTTGGTTCCAGTTTCTAAAAGGGTTTATCAGCCAATAGTGTAACAGTGTTGGAATCACGTGGTATCTGTGTTTCATCAGCATCTTTGTAGTTGCCAGTTTGTGGGGGGAAAAAAAAAAAGTTCTGCAGGATGCGCCCAGCATACTTACACAGACAGCTAACATTAGCTAGCATTAGCAATGTTAGTTAGCTAGCGTTAGAAACGTTAGCTACAACAAACTGGCACCCACTTGAGGGGGCAGCTGATTCGAACAACAGCGATGTTGTGACATGAATGCAATGGTAGGGTGGAGATGGAATGCCACATTCAGTGGCTAAATGTTATCAATAACAGCTTTAAACATGGAAACTAGAAAATGTGTGACTGAAAACTGCGTGAAACACAAGAAAAGTAAAGAGAGTGGAAAACTGGCACCGTAACATTTCATACACTTTCTGTGAATATTGATAACTCCTTGAAGCAATCCAAGCCAGCACCATTGTTTTCAAGGGACTTGAAACATTTATAACATATTTTATTCAAAATATTTTGTAGTGCTGTAGGTGTCAGGCTGCCATATACTTAATGTTTTGTTATATTCAGCTTCTGTTTTGTATTACACCTAAAAACCCAGTTCTTTTATTTTGAAATCACACATACGGTATGCTTTTAGATAGTGTCAAGTTATAAAAAGTTAAATGGAAGCCCCTTTTTTTCATTTGCCCCCATTTTGTGTCCTATGCACTGCAGTAACATATGGTTTCAGCAGCCATTTATTTTCACACTCCAGTGTGTAGCTTTTACTGAAAATAGCTGAGTAAAGTCAAATTTATTTATATAGCACATTTAAAACAACATGAGCTGACCAAAGTGCTTTACAAACAATGACAAATGAAAATATGGTCAACAGAACAGACAATAAAAGATCACACATAAACCCAGTGTTCAAGATACAATCCCTGAGCAGTGTAAAAACTAGTTATTGTTATTGTTACAACCATTATGAGGGCCCACTAAGAAGTAGCGGTTTAAGTTTGAACAAAAGCCAAAGAAAAAAGGTGGGTGTGGAGCTGTGCTTTGAACGGCTCAATAGAGGTGGCAGATCTGATGTGGTGGGGCAAATTGTTCCACAGGATGGGGCCTGCAAAAGTGGTCGCCCTTGAGTTTCCTCCGTGCCTGAGGGAGGATCAGAAATGAGTGCAGAGGACCTGAGTGGTCAATGTGGGGTGTAGGGAATTAAAGGGTCAGATAAATAAGAGAGAGCCAAACCATGGAGTGCTTTAAAAACATTCAGTATAGTAAAACTTTAGATTGAACTCTAAATAAATTGGATTGCTCTAAATACATAATACTAACCGCTCCACTTCCACACACTGCCCTACGCACTCCTTCCAATTATGAGCAGTCACTAGTGTAGCGATAAGGACGAGAGCCCTCGAATGAACCACAGAACCAAGATGGAGGTACGGCTATTAGGAATCAAATCATCTTTTCAAACATTAACCCCTGCACCTCCCCAAAGCCCTCATCTTTGCTGTAATTAAAAATGTGCTAGCCTAATTCATCAAATTGAACAGTAGATCACTTCAGCTTTGCAACTTTGGAATAAATTTGTCCACAGTCGACACAAGGGAAGGGCCTTAATGAAGCCAGGGTTCTCATCACAGGTCATTTAGCCATCACAGATTTTAAATTAAAATTCAGAATGAGTGAAAATGTAAAATAAATGAAAAAGCAGACAATACGATAGTCACTGTTCAGACTGACAACCCATCACTCATTTCAGAGAGAATTTGTGATCAAAAGATATAGAAAACCAATAGCAGTATTACAGAGAATTTTCTGAGTCTGACAAGCTGTCATATGTTTGTGCACCTTTGTTATCAATGACTACACAGCCCATTGTGAATATCATTACATAACAAATGTTAAATCAGTCCCAATATCATCACTTAATATTATTAGCAATGCCTCTACATTAGTAAAATTGATACACCATTACTAGATTTAATCAAGCTTAATAAGCCCAAGTCTGAACAAATTAATTACTCTGTGTTATTAATGTGAAATGTGCATTGTTTGATGCTTTAATAATTTTTAGAATCTTTTAAGATTTCTTTGGGTAGACACAAGTAAATATGCTGCGTAAGACTGTCTTCTACTTGCTTCTCCTTCTTCTTCTTCTTCTTCTTCTTCTTCTTCTCCTGTGTTACGTTTGAACCGAAATATAGATGTAAACCGACTCTCTTTCAAGTGTTTTAGAAAAATGCTGTTATTTTCTCCTTTTTATCCAATGACATAACAAAAATGGAGATAAGAAATCAAAAACAACACTGCAGTTTAAAATTTACTTTGAATATTTTCTGTCAAATAAGATTAAGAAAAGCGTCTTATCATCTTTGATCAAAAAGTTTTGAGAATATACAAACTATCAGAACTAAACATGGGAATGCAAGACTCAGGAGATCGTACAGTTGGATCAAAAAAGCCTTTACTTCAAAAACAAGGTTCAGTGCACAGAAAGGCAGTCAAACAGCAGCAATCCAAAAAGGGTTAGGCAAAAGGTCAGGTCAAAGAACACAAGCAAGGATATAAGAACCAGAGAACACAAGGAACTAAGGGTGTAACGCATGAACGCATGAAAACAAACTGGCGCAGAGGACTAGGAGAACACAGACTAAACCCACAGGGGAGGCAGGAATAATTGGGCACAGGTGAAGCACATCAGGGCGAGGCAGACTTTCACAAAGGCGGGAAATACACAAGGGCAGGGAGTAGGGATCTGAAACAAGAGAAGAGGTGAGCAACACAAAATAAAACCAGAAGTATAGCAACAAAAATGTGAAACAAAGAAAACATAATCTAGGATGCAGGACGAGACAGGACACAAAGTCCATGCATTGGCCATTCTGATGTTTTTAGGTTTACTGGAAACTGAAGGCGGATATTTGTAAATCTCCTGCAAAACAAAAGCTCTTAAAGAAATGACCCTCATAGCACACATCTCTTTAAATAATAAAATGAGCCCTGCCATGTTCTTTTAAACAATTGCTTTACCAGCATCTCAATTTTTATTTCTTACAGTGCATGTGGCTTAATACAAAATTTTTGAACAGCAGCTCTTTTGATGTCAATTCTAACTGGAGCGTAGATGAAAACCTAAAATGTTTTAGACTTGATGAACGCACATCCTCCTACGTCCTCTCTAAACCTGACAAGTGTAATCCCATCTCTTGTAGTCTACAGCAGCTCTTTATATTGCTGCTACAGTCATATGGCCTTTTTGAATTTTGCACTTTTATATTTGCAAAAATGTGTTAAAAATTATAAATTGTCCACACACGTGAAAAAAAGAGCTATTTGTCCAACCCTACTTTTAAGATGACATGGGACAAGCATATGATACTCAAAATATTGATTTTGGTTCTACTTTAAAGCTAAACAGAGAGATTTTGCAGAGTGCACTCTGTCTTCGTCTTCTATCGGGACCAGATGAGTCACTGCATTTCATTATGACTAAATATGACACATCATAATGAAAGCAGTTTCATGTTCTAGCTTAATTGACAGTGCTAAAGTAGCTTAGTCATAATTGCTGCACTTCCTACTCAACAGAAGGTTTGAAGAATAAGACATCTGCACCCTGAGACAACACTGCAGACAGCAACATTGGAAACAGAAACGTTAAATTAAATATCATCTTAATCACAAAGGGAATGTCACACCAGGCCATGTTCGTAATGTATTCTTCTTCTCTTATTCATATTCATTCATAACTGGTTTGAATCATTTTAGGGTTCTCAAAATAGATCCCCCTTAACTAGATGTAATGCAACCAACGTCACGTTGAAGGACTAGGTATATAATAAATTATTAAAATTAATTTGGTTGGAACTTGTCGTCCTCTCGTATTAAAGTCGCATTTTAAAGTCAAATTTTGCATGAAGAGATGTCAACTTTCTCCAGCCTAATTCTGGGTTCATGTTAAGGCTCAGTTATGCTCAGAGTTGAATATGGGTACGATGGAGCCTTCTGTCCGTACTCTTTCATCCATATTTCTGCACGATTTCTGAAAGCTTACGGATATGGACCAACAGAGCAGCACCTCCGGTAGAGTTTTCAACATATGTATGATGTTACTTCGCCCGGGCACAGAGACAAACAGTTACTACAGAAATGTGGATGTTCATGCTAGACTGATTGACTCTGAGCAGCACTGTGGGACACATGGAAGTATATAGGCAGTGTCAGTTTATATTGTTTGCAAGAGGCATATCAATTTTTATACGAAAAGGGAGCATAAATTAGTCTTTATTCTCATTCAGTGCAACAACACGCATGCTTGTCTTCTCTACTGAGCCAACTAGCTACATTTCCAGAGTAGCAGAATCTTTGTCCGCTACCAAAATTCAGCTGAGAACCTGCACTTATGCAGCATAGATTTATGATTTATTTTATTTTCTGGTATCTTTAAAGAAGAAAAAGCAATGGCGTTGGCACCTGGGTTAAATGCAGGAAAGAGTAAGGCTGTCCCACCATGGACGTATACCCTGAGTACCTCATTTACTGAGCTCCAGCATCAGAAGCTCTGCCTTACTCCCAGACTTAATTAGGAGTTATATGGAGCCACATAGATGCAGTTTAAAGATGATGTATGTTGTGTTGAACATGTTGCCCCATGAGGAGTAAGCTGAGCCGACACACATGAACGCTCAGTGTAAGCGAGTAATTGCCGAGGTTTGACCAGCACAACTTGTCTATGCTTAGTGTTAGTTAGTTTAATGGATAATAGATACTTAATGGTCATTAACAATTCATGTTACTATGCAAATCAATAGTGAATTCAACCATACTCATTTCCTGCTCTGTTTTTGGCATCTTATATAAAGAAAATCCCCCCATACCTTACATTCTCTGCTGACTCATTAAAATCTGCCTTCAAAAGGTATTTTTCCAATTAGAAAGCAGACCCAGGTGGAAGAAAACTTTAGGCAGAACTTTTGTGCCCATGCAAGGCTGTGGGATACCTTCTTAAAAAGCAGTCTTTTATATGTTTATACATTGGATTTCAAGGTTTTTCAGTTACTAGTGACCTTACCTAAGTGTGAAGAAGAGTAATGGCTGAGGGCCAGGCTGAATATTTGAGCAATATCACAAGTCTCCAACAGTGTCACTGCAGCCCACACCTCTTATAGTCTTCTCATCTCTCCCTCCTGCTGGAAATGATGAAAAGTCATGCGTGCTGGGAGGGACGGTTTCCATATGAAAAGGCAGGAGAAGATCCCTTGTCATTGGCTAAGACTGTCACAACATGCAGGATCGCATGAAAAGTCATGGCAGGGCTCAGCAGTGATTGTAAAATTACATTCACAGTAAGTACATTTAGTTGCCCTATAGTTGTCTGATTTTGAGTTTTATCCTGCTTTGATCATATTTGGGATATACCGTTTACATCGAACATAGAGAACCTGATCCAGCAGATCTTTCATTTCTGTCCTAACTGAGTTACCTCAGTAGCTGAAGATGAACACTGTAGTTTTCCTACTCTGCTGGATGTAGTAATAAATGAAAATTGTGACAATTTGGTTTATCCTTTGCATTACAGTATCAATTTATGATTATATTTTTTATTCTTTAAATTATTTTATCCATAAATGACAGTCTAGCGCACAACCAAAATTGTTCACAGCTGCCAATGTCCTCATGTTTTCATGGCTTATCCATTGGCCACGCTGAGTCAAACCCTGACGCACTGTTTTGCTTTTCCATTCTTACTGTGGCAAATTACCTGAGCTGCTCCCGAGATAGACCGTCTCCAGAGTAGGGCCAAAGCGCACCCACCCCACCACCAAGCAGCCTGAGGGGGTTACTTCTTTCTCCCTCTCGAACAAGCATTTGTTGCGAAACTCATCTCATGTCTGTGCAGGAAACCTGAGAGAAAGGTGTCTTTTAAAGTCTCTGTGTGTTTAGCTCTCAGTACCTTTGTAGCTTCTGAGTCTCTGTAGTCTGAAGTCTAGTTTCTCTCCAGTGTCCCTGTTCGTGCTGTAAGATATCTGCTGTATTTTACCGTTTCATCGTGTTCGCTGTCAGCTGTTTCAGGATTTGTGTTAAGTTACTGCTGGTGAAAACCCAATTCAATTGTGAAGGATTTATAAGAAATGCCAAGGCCCATGCAGCGCCTTGCTGGACTGCGTTGATTGTTCAGTTAGAGTCAAGTTTGAGCTTGGCTAACCCTAACCCTAACCCCATTGTTTTGAAGGACAACCTTGGGTGACACCCCTGCTTTGACACCAGATTAACTCCAAGTATATCATTTAGAGGGCTGAATCTTTTCATTCTTTGAAAAAGAGAAGAGTAAGAAATGAATTATGCTGGTTAAACTGCCAATTGTCAGCTTCTTTGCTTGAAGTTACCGTTATGACGTATGTGTTAATCGCACAGTTTAATGACAGCATCCATCCACCATGACACCATCAGCATTTAGATTGGTTCCTTATAATATTTGCTTTTCGCTATGCAGTTCGGTCTGCCATATATATATAAAATCTCCCAGGAAAATAAATGTTCAGTTTATGGTACAAGCCTATCTGCTTTTTAATGTCCCCATTATCGACTAAATAAATTAATAAATGTATTATTTTTTCCTAAAATCCTCCACCCTGACGCCAACCTGTGCTGTAGTTACAAGTTACAAGATAGAGGAAGCAATAAATTGTGCTTTGGATTACGTGAATGATGACTGCAGTTTTACTGTAGGTTTTAGAAGCAGTTTTTATCTTTTAATTAATTCGCCATTTCCTTAGTTTGATTGCTAGCGAAGCTAAATTAGTTTTACAAATAATTTCGATTTTATAAGTAATAGCCAGTCATAACTAATTTTCTCTATTACAATTTAATCATAGTGTTGACAAATGTTTTGAAATAGTGTAATTTAATTTAATTAGTATGTCTATTTCTGCAAAACTATGCTCAGTTTGTTTTATTATTAATTTAGACAAATCCAACAAGGCTGTCATAGACACTGATAGTGTAATTAGCTGCTGCCTCGGTAAATCAGATGCCAATTACACGCAAATTATAAGATCAAATTGAATGAAAAGTGCAGAGCAAATGCATATATGGCCAGCATTAGCAAAGGGTGCCTTAGGTTAAGTTTGGCGTCTTACAGTGTATGTGTAAAATCTTGTGCTTTCCATTTCATCACCAGCTTGTTTAGCAAACAATAAATGTCAGAACTACGAATGAGGGACCAGATATAGGTTGCTAAAATAATTCTTTTATAGTCATGCCCTAACCCTGTACTGAAAAATGGTCTCAATTTGGATCACAGGGAGATACATCTGGGTTTGACTGATTGTTGGTGCTCTTTCACCAATGTGATCAAGTGGATGCAAAACACTGGCCAGCATCAGCAACCTATCTGCCATTAGTACCATTAGCATTCACAGTCCAGTCCATTTATACAGTACTGGGCACTGCAACACAATGACTGAACAGTTTTATCCTCATGTAGCCCAGCAGGGGCAAACCTGCACGCTGCCAGTCTGTAATTACCCGTCAGTGGCTTAACTAATCTGGATTGCATTGTGTAATGCTTCTGTGAGCCAGCTGCAGTGAGAGACATGCCCTACCCTACGAATGGGCCAGACAAACAACAGGGGCACATGGAGCGGTGTATGCCTGCTGTCATTCTCTGACAGCAGGCATACACAGCTGACAGAGTGCAGGATCAGGGGGCTGCTCCTCTCAGCTGTCTCCGTGCCCTACCCTCAACACCAGGCTGGCATACATGAGCTAAGAGTTGGCAGATTCATGAACGTGACTTAGTGCCATGCATTTAAATACAAATCGCTTTTTAAAAATTTGTAAGGGAATGCAGTGAAAATAGTCAGCTTTGACAGTATGCTTGATTTTTTTTTTCTTTTTTTTGTGTGTATTTATTTATATTTGTTTATGTTTGGAAGACATCCTGCTGGCCTGGTATGAGGCTCTCGCTTTGCAGCATCACCACTGTGCCTCAGATGTAGCTGACAGCTATGAATTGGAATCAGCCGATGTTTCTAGCTACAATATCCTTACTCCTCCCCTTATCCCCAGCTCTCTCCGTGTCCTGCAGGTGGCCTGACCTTTCCAAATAAAACTCATCCCTCTGCTGATCCCTTCTCGCAAAGCTCTAACGTGCAGCAATGTTACACGTTCCTTTGACACACAAGACAAAGACTGAAGCGTTATTTTAATCTGTTATCTATAGAATGGAGGAATTTGTCTGCATCAAATGTTTTGTGGATAGATCAATCCTCTAATCTGCTTGGCTTTGTAGCCCAACACGGCTATTGAAGAGTGTTCCAAGAGGCCGTTTGAAAGAAGGCCAAACCTGAGGTTTGTCTATTTAAACATACAGCAGCTCCTGACACATGAGCCAGTGGTGTGGAGAATGAGAGGAGGCAGGAGATTTCAGGGAGCAGGTGTGAGATTTATGGTTTGTGGCTGACTTAATACTGTGCACATTACCAGGTGACAGTATATATGTTGTATAACATAAGATTTATACTGCAGTGGTCTGGAGGGAGATTTGATGATGGCATTACTCTTAAGATTTAATCCTCCTGATTCCTAATCCTGAATCATTTCCCTGGCTACCTGGACTCAAGATGTAGATTTATTGCAGTTGTAAGTGTGGAAAGGCATTTATGTAAAAGTTTCTTGCTTTGCAATCATTTACTTTCTCAGAGGAAGTTTATAAGTCTATCCCATTTATAAAGTTGTATTTACTGTAAGTAGCACATCAGTTGTCAGCAACTATTAGATGCTAAAATCCAGTTAGGTGACTTGTTCATTTTTAACAGCAGAGATGTCCCTGACCCTAACCATTTACTAATAACTAAATCTGTAGTCAGGCCTTCCGTCAAATATGTTATATATCTATATATCTAGGTGGTTTGGTCTGTTTTTTTTTTTTTTTAATAGCACAGACGTTTATGACTGATCATAGAAATATTATAGGAATACTACAGGCAGCAGTGTGTCTCTTTGATCCTCTCAATCTCCCCCAACTTCACGTTACTACTTGTCATTTTGATCATGAAGGTGACACTACTCTATGGAGTATGTTGGCTCCAAGTTAGTATAAAGTTGAGTATTTGTAGTTTACAGTTCAGAGAGTATTATTGAGAAAAATGTGCATTTACAAATCTGTCTGCTACTTCAGCACCACAGACAGTGACATGGATTTATCAACACACAGTTCACTTCGGGGCCGATTTAAACATTTTCAAACTGGTTTAATATGAGGCCTAAGACTGGACCGGTATTACCGAATTGCACCACTAAATGTCGCACGAGAGTCAGCCGTTCCCAAGAAGAACATAATGAGAGCCCATGAATGAAAGAGTAGCAACACTACAATCTATCAGGGCAACTGCAACAAGTTGTGTTTTAATTTCTCACAACAACCGTTGGAGTTGAGCTAATCGACTATCCCGGGGCTCCTGCTAACCAGCCACATGTAGCCAGTTCTCTCCATTTGACGTTACATCTGACAAATGTTGGTTCAGTTGGTTGGCACAAATCAAACTAGTTGAAATTCTTACATCAGACTGGACTGGCAAAATCAGAAACATCCCAAACCCTAGATGCCATCACCTACTCAGTAATAGGTAAGTCAGTGTTTTCCCTTGGTTTGTGGCAGACTTAAGTGAAGGTATGTGGCAGCTGCCACAAGAAAATGTTACATTTTTCAATAAAAAATTATAATTTTGGACCTTTGTTATTACAAAATCTACAAAGTTAGAGCTTATAATAAAAAACAACACCCAAAAAGTCAAAAGCCAAAAGTTGGCAGGACCAACTACAACCAGATCAGGTAAAAGTCATGAGTTAGTTTTGATGCTGTCCACATTTATTTTACATTACATGTCCACAATAGCTTGGGTACTGTGCCTAAGCCTTATAAAAACCATGTTAGTAGGATGCCAGTTGCAAAATTAACTTTTTTGTTCCCCTGGCCAAATGGCTAGTCAGTGCTTAAAATTTACCAGCCACTTAATAGTTACAATTGTTTCAGGGTTTTTTTGGCTGCCACTTACATTTTTTACCAGAATTTGGCTGGAGGCTAGAGCTAATTTTGAGGCCTGCTGGTTGACAATAGAGTTTAGACGGATCAAATTGAGCCAGTTCTTATAAGAGTTGAGCTTGACTCGTTCAGATGTTCTGAAATTGCCACCATACTCAGAATAAATCCTTCTGAAATGGATAATCTTTTCTGCAATGCCAAACATTACAATTTCACCCCACTAGTGGTAAGAATGTAAAAATAGCAAAGCTGTGTCTTGATTTTACATCCAATCAACTATTTTGTTTTATGGAGTGCATTACAGCCTCAAGGGACTGCTAGCGAGGCTATAGATTTGTTTTCTCATTAAAAGCACTGGTACACTGTTTGCTTTGGAAGCTTGGTGTGATCTGGTATGATTTACAGTATAGGTTTTCCATCCATAAAAATTCTCATTACATATTGTATCCTCCTCAGTCATGGTTTGCATATTCTGAATGCACACTTTCTTCTTAGAACTGTGAATGGTAAATGTGATCTCCAGACCTGTCTATAGATCACATTTCATATTGAATCCTATGGTAACATAAAGGTCCAGTGTGCAGGATTTAGGGGCAGAAATGTATATATGAACATAATATTCATAATTCTGTTTTCATTAGCGTATTATCACCTGAATTAATAATTATTATGAGCCCTTTATTATCTACAGAGGGAGCGGGTTCTCCTCCACATTTTGTGAAGCTGGAAAACTAAGCTAAGCATAGGATTTGATGCACAGTAAAGCAGTGCTGGTATATCTCGACCTGTCCTCTTAAAGCAAATCATAGGCCCACTTGCATCTACAATTAGCAAAGCATTTAGCTCAATTAGCCTACTGAAAACAGTGAAAACACTATTTTAATTTCTTTTCCTGAAGCTGGCAACTGCCCTCAGTATTACCTATTAGATAGACCTGTGCAGTGGGGAACAAAGAGGAGAAATGAGAACACATATTTCAGTTTGTGTTCAGTTTAGGCCCAAGTTGGCTTGTGTCCCAGCTCGAAAGTCATTTAAAGTTAATATTGAATATTTCCAGAAAGTTGGTATCTCAGTACATCAGTAATGGTGTTGTCTTAAAGAGGGTTTGCCCATGCCACAAGTGATTTAGGGCTACATTACTTCACTGGTTGTATTAGAGAATCAGGCAACACACCTCATAGCTGATTGTTGGATTCCTGTGTTCACTGAGAATTGCTGTTTTTTGGTCTTACAAGCCAAAAAAAGATGGAATAAAGGCAATTCAAGCTCATAAAGCACCTGGCTGTACAGAACTTTGTGTAACAGTGGGGGGTTAGATCGGTATTGACCTTTCCTGATGGACATTATGTTAGTTATGGAGGAACAATCCTGATGAAGAAATATCCAGACAATCAGCCGTGGGTAATGAAAATACTCCTGCTGTGTCTGTAAGAATGATCCATGGATGTTGGCACTGTGCTGTGTGTGTCTCTGGCAGCCTAGTAATTCAGAAACATTGTAGAAACAGCTAATCCATATCTATCCTGTACTTTCAACATTGCTGGTCCTCTCGGGGAGATTGAGTGCCCAAAGCCATTTTGCTTCTACTGTGTCAGAGGCACTGCTAGCATAGCTGGAGTCCTTCCCTGTCAGAGAGACTGTTGTAAGTGAAGAAAAGGAAAAAGAATCACTTTGCAGCCTCTCCAGCACTTGTGCTATAAAAACTTATTTAGGGGAGTAAATTTGTAATCAAAGCACAACTGGTGATTAACAATTAGCCTAGCCCAGGCCAAGCGAGGGAGCCAGTTCCACAGTGATAGTCTGGACTCCAAAGGGTGAGAGTTTAGTAATCACTGCACAGATCTTAATGGGCAATAGTGGAAGGAGCATTAAATTGTTTGTGTGAGGCTAAGGGTACATTTTCCCACTTAATTTTCTCCCTGTCACATACTTCTGCAAGTTGCTTATATACTGAATCACTGATGAGGCAATAAGTGTGTTTTAATCCATCTCTTTTTATGCGCATTTAAAATTTTCACAGAAACAAAACCTGAGTGGAAACATCAAATATTGCATAAAGGTTTTTTTTTACCTTTGGCTGAGGTGGAATCAATTGAGGTGAAACAAAAGAGTTAAATTGAAAATGGACTTGGTGAATAAATCATGATGTACATGATCCATGTGACTTCAGTGTTCACTGAAGCTTCTGCTGCAATGGAGAGACAAAAAACATCAGCAGACCAAAACAATTGTGCGGACTAATGGGTAGACTGTAACTTTTTTTCATCCCAGTCATAATATATAATGTTGGCAGTTAACATTTTCTGCAAACCACCGTTGCGTTCACATTCGTACGTCACAGGCTACGTACCATATTGACATTTCTATAAAACGTGTCATATCACATTAGCATTGCATGTTTATCACCTGACTTTCTTCTGTGGAGGCGGAGGGGATGGTGGAGTTAAGGGAGAAAGCCGACAAGCCAAGCTACAGTTTTAGACTGCTTTTCAACATTGGTAAATGTGAAACAACAGGACATTTATAGGGAGATGTCGTGACATCTCCAGCTGAGTTTGTGGCGACCAAAGCAGGTATTTTAAGCCGAAACATGATCTTTTCCTCAACCCTACCAAGTGATTTTTGTTAATCTCACCAGACCATAAGCACAATGCTGTCACAACATAAAACTGGAAATTCAGAACTGCCAACCTGTACGCATTTTGCGTTGCAGGCATGCCTTTTGACATCAAAGTACGCTGTACAATTTGTCGCTCTAAAGTACGCAAAAAGCTGGTGACCCCTTGTGAATTTGACCAATGTACAGCAGTACTTGTGTCTTACAGCAAGAGCCAATAAGTGTTTAAGTCTGCTGAAAACCTAAAGAAGAAGAAGATTTGACCAATCATAGCACCGGATTCGACCCCCCATGCCTTCACTTACCTACGAAACAAATAACAAGTGGGGATGATTGACAAGATGCATAATGATATTTCAAGAGACTTTGGATCCGCAAATTGACAGCAACACTCTTCACCATGATTTTATCTGTCTGGTTCTCCCTCCTCACTCCGGCTGTCTGTTTCATCAAGTGAGGACTGTTCTTTGATCTCCTTTGCTAAACAGACTGAGGTGTGTGTGTGTGTGGAAAGTTTAGTTAAGTTAACGATGGATGCCAAGACATGATATTTAACAGGCCCTTGGGCTGAATGATAGCAAAATTATTAAAGACCGCAACATTCACGTTAGCTGGAGGATGGACAGTTAGGTGGAGAGGTGGAGAGTTGACTTTTTGTCAGCAAAACATACATGGTAAGAGAATGTGGCTTTGTCAAACAAAGAACACCCAGTGTGAGGAGAGACCTTACAACGTCAGTCATAATGTGAAAGGACAAAGTGATTTCACATGCTATCTTTTTTCTATTATTGTGAGGACTGTACAGTATAAGATGTTCATCCTATCTTGACAAATGTGTTTATGTTTAGTAGTCGACCAAGGCCATGAACTTTTTTTTATCATGTCTGTCTTTAAACAATATTCATGCGCCCATATGTACATTATATTGAAAGAGTTATAGATTGTTGTAGTCAGTCCCACTGTTGATATTGGCCATGAAGTGAACTTTTCAAAGTGAAACTTCAATGAAAGAGATGGGTGACAAGATCAGCAGACTTGTTATCTTCAATAATGTATTCTGCTGAAGTCCGACTAAAGATAATAAGTGAAGAGGTGAGGTGTGTGTCAATCAAATCAAGTAGATATGAAGTGTTTTAGTTCAAAAGCAGGTCTTTGCCGCCATTCAGCAAGGAAACACAGTCTGTGGAAACCAAAGAAGGAATTTCGTACTGAAAAGACTTGAACTTTGGTTTGTGTTTTTGAAACTGAAAACGTTAAAAGTATAAAAGTATATCCATGTATGAATGCAGACTTTTTTGCATCTTGAGCAGAAATACTTGAAGTTTTTTCTTTTTCAATATCAGTGTTGGGCTGGGTCAATGGGTTGATGTGAAGAATGCTGACTTTCTAGTTTCAAACCCTGTCAGATCCACATCCTCATTCCCCAAGCAACTGAGTGAATCCGCCTTACAAGAAACTGGAAGTCAACAACTGGGATGTCAGTCAGTAGTAGTGCAGTAAAAAGAGGATGTTGTAACCTGACATGACAACACATGATGAGAAATCAATAGCCTCATCTCTCCACATTCTCTGATAGGAAAAGGAGTGAAAAGGAAAAGATGGGGGTAGGATGGGGGGTAGTCGTTTTTAATGTGATGAGGATTCATGAGGACCTTGACAGACATTGATCGTTGGTCCCATTAGACCAGATGACACAGTTGAATACAAATAATCTGTGGACAGAAAGACTGAATATTCTGATATATTTTATATATGGCACAACCTTTAAAAATACTGAATACACACTACACATACATTTTTTTTTTTATCTTGCTTTGTGAAGATGCTGATAGTTTTGTTAACATTTTTTCAGGTCGAGTTTAATATTTGCACCCCCATATGTGCATTTAAAGGATTATTGGTCACTGTGATTACTCCTCCTGTCCATACTGTCTGCAAAGAGCTTTATTGTTAATGCAATTTCAACATAAGCAACAGTTTTTTTTGTGTTTCAGTGAATTTGAATTTGCTTTTTGACATTTCCATTGAAATATTTTTATGCCAGTTTTGAAGTATAGCATTAGATAAGGTTGATAATAAACAGCATCATTTTAAAAAACGTCAACTTTTTTGGGTCTCGGGCATCTCCCCACAACAATTCCCACATTTAATCATAGATGGCCAAGGTGTCATGGTTGTTTCTTCTTCCCCTTCTTTGAGGTGTATTGGCACTTGGGATTTTTGTAAGATGTTGTAAAATTTTGTGCCCATCTTTTACATTGAAAAAGCTTTAAGAAGAACTTTCTTTGGCCGTGGACAGCAACTGAAAACCTTTTCACTGGGCATATGGACATGTCATCCTTTCCCAAAACAACATGAGTGTTGCATATCAGAGACAGGTTGGGTTAAGGCACTCAGATTACTTAGATAGGTTTAGGAAAACATTGTGGTTTGGGTTACAATAACTATATTACTTACCTAACTTAAAGTGTAACTCTCGCCAAAATGCAACCTAGGCTTTTTTTGTGAATGTATCTGGACTGGCAGGACGGCGACGAGCGGAACAAGCTACTGCTAGCGTGAGTTGTTCAAAAACCTTCTTTTAAGTAAACTCTGTGTACACAAACAATGTTCTCAATGCTCGTGTTCATGTGTAGAGACCCTGGTGATGCTACGAGCAAAGTTTCATGTTGTGTTGAGTCTTAAAATAGCGATTTTGATGCTACCATACAGCTGCCCCTAGCACACAATTGAAAATGATTTTGACCCGAAAACGAAACTACGGTAAATCTTAAAAGTGGCTTTTTCGTCGTAATTATGCTTTTACACGAAGGTTTGACTAGGGTACATTCACAAAAAAAGCCTAGGTTGCATTTTGGCGAGAGTTACACTTTAATTTATGAACATACTGTATGTTAGGTTTTTAGGTGAAAGTCCTTGTTTGACTCAACCATTCATCCCCAACCTCCTTTCTATGTGGACCTTCTTACTCTTTGTCCTATTTTGCCTGACTTCTTTTTATACTGCTGTAATAATTATCACAGCCACTAGAGGCTGCCGCCTAACAAGAAATATTAATATGGGTCGTAATAAGCTACTTTCACAGTCAACCTATATGGTGATTTTTCTGATGAGAACAGGCCGTCGGTATTGTTTCAAGATGAAAAAAAGCAAAACCTGTTTTCCTTTTATTTGATTCATCTGAACTTTTAACCTGTTAACAGACTGCTGTTCAGTCTGCCGGGTTAGTATTTAATTAGCAGTAATTGTTGATACTATACACGTCCACTCTGAATTCAACCCGCTGTGTTCAATGAGTGAAGTAGTTACCAACAGGCTGCATTTTCAGTAAGCAAATGTTTGTGAGATCGGCTGCCTGCAAAATAAGTAGGATTGTTTCATTATTTAGCAAGCATCTACCGGTAGAAACAACTATAAACACTACCTTTTTGACACTGCTAGTTGAACTCATTGATTTGTATTACAGCTCTCCAAAGTCAAACCAAAATCTTTACAAATCATTGTAATATTTATGATCTTTTAGGCTACACACTCACCAAATTGTCTTACTAGATTTGTGCAGTGGCTTCTTTCTTTGCAGTTTCAGAAATTTATGACATGTAAACATGTTGAAATCAAAGAAAAGGCAGCCAGCTGAGGTAACTGTCTAAGTAGGTGAATAATTTGATGCTTGATACACTCAGCATGCTCCTATTGTAACCACAAGTAAAACATTAATGCAAAATAGACTTTAAAAATACAATAAAACAAACTGGAAATCTACGTGTTACACATGTAAATCAATAGATGTATAATTGTCATTCAGGGATTTAAGAGATTGGTGCCAGCAGGCAAGAGTGCCTTGAACAGTCTCCCTGACTCATCTTTGGCCACAGTGTGTATTTACACCATGGGATTGGGATGTCTCTTGCTGGGGCTTTTACTGCACT
The DNA here is from genome assembly GCF_040436345.1 of Pagrus major. NCBI lineage: Eukaryota > Metazoa > Chordata > Actinopteri > Spariformes > Sparidae > Pagrus > Pagrus major. The sequence continues at coordinate 13,130,965 of NC_133215.1, forward strand.
ACAGCCCTGTAACCCTGGCAGAGGCAACATACACCCCAGAGTGAATGGTGAATCAAGCTATTGGCTGTCCTCAGTTAATGCTGTGAAGGAGTGTATCACAAACTCTAATGGGCCTGAAGTGCTATTGGAATGGGTAAATGTGAGGATCTATTCTCCCGGCTTTGAGGCCGAATAGCTAAAAAGGGCATGTTTATTTTCTTCTCCTCTCCTCAGTGTACTTGTACTATTCTCCATCTCCAGTGCATTGTCTATTGATTTTCTCCAGCCCCCTCCATCAGTCAGGCTTTAATAAGACAACACATGTCGCCTTTAAAAGAAACGTATTAGAATGTTAATGGTTCACTCCACAGATCTGCTGGCCTCTCTGCTGTGTTGTGTGCGTTCGCGCAAGCACACGCATGCGATTGTGATTTTATGTGTGTATGTGCCACCACATTTTCATTAAAGCAGAAGAAGACAACATTCATCTTGATGGTTTTAGGGAGTAAAGGGGGTGGAAAACAAGGAGAATGTGGCAATAGAGGGATAAAGGAATAAGGATGGAAAGAGAAGCGGAAAGTGAAGAAGAAACCTCCTCGTGCAGAGTGGATTCATCTTCTGTCTTATTGCTCCTGTAGGGACCAATTTATCTTCATTTAGGTTTTTGGCACCAACCCCAATCCCGACCAGCCACCTCAAGAAAGCTTATGAGCCCAACGTGGCTTTTTAGCACATGTAACTTGGACCTAAGGTTTGACCAATACTGTTTTTTGAAGGGCAGATTATGTTGTTTGGTATCTTTTAAATTTAAACACATAACACATAACACAGAAAGAAATACGAACCCAATCTCTCATAACCTGCATAATTAACATGGCAGGTCCACAAAGGGCTTATTAAACTGACAAAAGACACTTTTTTTGCTGCAACTTACCATTGTGGAGTAAATACCAATTGCACTGTGTGATGGCTGTAGAAAAATGTCACCATCCACGAATAGATTGATTCCCTATAAACCTCACTTTCACTATGCTATTCAGCCTGTCCTGCTGAAATGAAGGATGAATTGCCGCACACAGGAAGTGTCTCCGCCATTGCGCAACCAAAACAGGAAGAGGCATTGTTTTCCCAAGTAGCTCTCCCTAGGTAACAGTGAAAGAACTGGAATAGAACCCACTGATGGAGGAGGCAAAGAAGGCAAAAAGCAAAAGTGATAGAGACTGAATTTATGAATTTATGAATGGATGGGCATTCACTCAATGGAGCGCACCAGTGTTATGTCAAAGTCTGTTCACGCAAAACAGGCATTCTTTGTACTAGGTCCGTGAGGTCAGTAAGTAACAAATTGGGATTTTTACGTTTGCTTTTTGCATTCGACGGTGGACAGGCTGTTAGCGGTAGCCATGTTGCTAACACTGCCTTCGTAGAAGCAGCGCCAACAGTAATACAACGCTGGGAAAGGGCAATCTAAAAAGTTGTCTGTTTGCGCTTCAAAGAGTTTGAATTAGGTTTCCACGACGTGTTCAATACCTTTCTTCATAGACAGTTTCAATACTTTTTTTAAATAAATGTTTTATCAATGCAATCAGTGATACTCAATCTCAAGCAGCACTCAGGGTCATAGGTAGTTAGCAGATCAGATATTGGCAGGAGCCTGACCATTGAAGGCTTTAAAAACAAGCAGTAAAATCTTAAAATCAATTATGAACAGTGAGGGGCAGCAGGGCCGTGACGTTTTGTATCAGCTCCAGTCTTTGGATGTTTCCCCTGCTGATAGCAGAATAAAGTGCATTGCAGTAACCAAGTCTGGAGGAGATAAACACACGGATGACCTTTTCTAGATTTGTGGAAAAAAGCTGTGACCTGATCTTGGTTAAGTGTTTCGGTTGGACAATGCAGGATTGCACCACTTTAGTCACCTCAGCATCAAAAAACAACATTTTGTCAAAAATAACACCAAGGTTATAAATGATTACATCCTCACATGGTGATAATTTGCAGCTCATATATACAGAGTTTGTGAAAACTACCTTATCAAAAGCAGGGGAAATGTGACGCAATCCCTGTTTTAACAGATTTAAAGCCATTTTTTGTGTCCTGTCTTTACGTTGATTGATGCTGCATGTCTTCGTATTTCATAAAACATTTTGTAGGTGTTTACCTCCTTTAGGAGTTTGAGTCTGCTGCCCTATGTGTCTTTATTGAGTTTGAGCTGAGAACACAACAGCCTCTCCATTCAGCAGGGTATAAATTAACATTGATTTTATATATGGTCTTAGTGTAGCATCATGGCCTTCGTGGCCAAATAACTAACAATAACCTTCACTGTATGAGTGGGTGGACAGGCAGCGAGGGGAACAAATAAACACACAGAAGAAGAGAGCTGCATTATTCTGCCCGTGTAGCTCTTCATTACAAATAATTGCTGATTAGAAAAAAAAATCTTTTGTTGTTTTTGCAGTATTTGCAGATGCAGATACATTTTGCCTAAATAACAGAAGAAACATCTATTATATCTTTAACTTTTTCTATTTAACCTGTTGATTTAACCCTGTAGTGAAGTTGCCATGTTGGGTTATAGTCAACAGTTACAAAATCACATGCTGCATGATGCTGGCATCAACCGTATGGAGCTTAGCAGTCAGATGCTTGTTAATTGTTTTTCTTCTCGAAAAGGAGAAAGGAAGGGGTGGTGGAGTGGCAAGGGGAGGCTGGAGAGGAAGAGGGAGACAGATGTCAGAAATCAGAAGGACCCCTGCTGCCATGTCTGGATGCAGCATTGGCTGCGCAGTAAGAGGAGAAAAGGAAAGAGAGTGGAGACAGTGTCTTTCTGACTGTGTTGTGCTGTGCAGTCGGGTCTAGGTGCCCTACTGACAGCCCAAGATTGATGGATAGAGCTGTGTATCGCACATAACATCAATTCTGTCCTGCTTTCTCTTTCATTCTGAATCTCACTCCCTCATCACTCCTCCCTTCGTTTCCCCTCTCCTGCTCTACCTCTCTCTCTCTCCCTCCCTCCCTCCCTCCCTCCCTCCTCCTGCTGCTGCTCCAGGTCCCTTGCCTGTCCCTCTCTTCCGTATTAGTTTCCAAAAGGCATCTTTAATGCTGCCAGAGAGCGCGCTGTGAGGCAGCAAGAAAGCGAGGCGAACGGATTGCTATCTTTGTGACAGCTTCTCTGCTTGGCAGGCTGTGAGCCGGGGAACTGGACTGGACTGTGGTGTTTCGAGGAGGTGGGAGAGGAGGTGGAGGAGCAGGAGGGAGAAGTGAGGGGCAAGCTGGACAGATGGAGGACGGCACCCAACACCTGGGACACTGCATGGTTGACATGAAGGAGCTGAGCGCCAACCCTGAAGGACTGACCGCTGCCGGTGAGCTGACTGCACTGTGTTGTCTGTCTGTCTGTCTGTCCTTTAATCTGTCTCCTCTGGCTCTGTCCTTCTTTACACAGTTAAACTCTGTGACACCTAATCTGCTGTTAGAATGGATTCTGTCTCAGTATCCTACTGTCTCAATAAATGCCTGTTCCATTGACATCTAGTTTTTGCATATTTTCCTTCTATTTGTGTTTGCCGTGGTGCTCTCTCTCTCTCAAGCACAGAAAGAGAGAGAGAGAGAAAGTGTGTGTGTGTGTGTGTGTGTGTGTGTGTGTGTGTGTGTGTGTGTGTGTGTGTGTGTGTGTGTGTGTGTGTGTGTGTGTTAGAGAGAGAGAGAGTGTGTGTGTGTGTTAGAGAGAGCGAGTGAGAGAGAGAAAGAGAAGGGTGGAGGTACCTGAGACAGAGGGAAAGAATTTTAAATGCACGATGATCAATAACCAAGTGACTGAATTAAATGCAGTTTTATTGTGTTATCTGGATAACTCACACCTCAGGGTCATATTGTTACAATAATTACAAGGGAATTTTAATTATACATGCCATTAACATCAAGTGTTTCCACGTGATTTTTAAAAGCAAAATGAGCACACTTTGTTATCCCGGGATTTCACTGATTTTTTTTGGACAATTTTTTGGAGCAACGTCATGTTGATACTTTAAATTGTCTTGACAAATTCTTCCAGTGGATTGATCTTAAAACTTAGTGGCTGCCTTTCTGCAGGTTTCCAATTAAGTGTGCGGTTCTTGCAGTTTGGTTGAATTAAAATCCCAAATTGTCTCAGAATGTGGTCAAGTCAGCCTCAACGAGCTCTGGGCAGCACTGAATTGGATTCAGTGACAGAAAAAAGTTTGAAGATGTTTGATTGTGCATTCAAGTGTGTGTTTGACTCTGTTTCTATGTGCATGTATGTGTGTGTGCGTGTGTGTGTGTGTGCGCGTGCATGCCTTTTCACTGCAGTCATATTCCATGTTGCCTGAATGTGTTGTCACTAATGAGCACTGGCAGAGGCAAACTAGATGTCTCAGTGCCCATCACAACAGGAGAATGCTAAAGAGATTATCCATATCAGCGATGCCACAAAGCCTGCTCTCCAAGTTTAATACCTTTGCTCACGAAAAGGACAGACACTGCATGCAGCACCACTAAGCATTTACATTGGCATGCAAGCTCAACACCATCATCTTCCCCATGGGGATAAGTAAATGGAGCTGTACAAAGAGGAATGAAAGCGCAATTCATGAAGCCTTGTCTCCTTTGCCTCGAACCACACTGATACACGTTGAACCAGTTTACATGCACAAGTACACACATTCAAACATACACACACACAAGCAAATAACAAAACGAGTGCACAACACCTAAGCATGCATTCACACTCACACTCAGCCACACACTCATGCTCATACTCAAACAGTTATGACCTGATCACGAACCCTAGATATTCTCTTCGATAAAATCACACAGTCACAGTTTGGAGATGACATCTGACAGGTGTGGGAGTATAACAGTAATGACAAACACCTCACTGTACCTCTGTTTTCTTTCCCCTGAGCATCCTGGGAGACAAAAGGGAAGAGCAAAGCACATAATTACCATGTTTGGCACGAAAGACAGGTTGACAGCCTTGCATTATCAGTCGCAAGGTGAAATGGTTTATCTCCTCCTTCTTGACACGAGAGAAAAGTGGGACCCAACAAGGTGCTGCACAGTACTTATTAAGATGGGACTGAATTGGCATTTTACAAACTCCCCAACCACAAGGGGAAACATTGTTTTAACTGTTCATACCAGAATTTGCCTATGGGCATGGTTTTAATGGAAGCAGCAACATAATTGATGTCGTTTTGATTGCACAATGCTTGACATGACAAAACTATTGTGGAGCAAAAAGTCTTACTCCATGCCCTTGATAACCCTCCACACTCCATCTCCCATCGACGCGACAGTCAAGACCTCCTCAGCACACCCAACTGATTCACAACACTTCATTAAACGCTGGCAACAAAACCATCTGTCCCCTCTCAATCTCCCAGGGCAGTAATGTGACGATAACTCACTCTCCCATTCAGCACCACTTGTCCTAATAGGAAGCCTGTTTGTGCAAACATCAATCGAGTTAGAGGTACGTTAGCCCGGCTGATGACTGAATCATCAGAAAGGATGTGCAAGTGTTGTTTCTACATTTGAAACTACAGAATAGAGAAGAACAGAGGAGGGCAGGATAGGACAAAGGGAGTTAGAAGAAAAAAGATTGCAATTAGTGTGTGTGTGTGTGTGTGTGTGTGTGTGCGTGTGTGTGTGTGTGTGTGTGTGTGTGTGTGTGTGTGAGCACGCACACGCACATATGTAGGGACGTTGAGTAGAGCTGATGGTGTTTGTGGATTGGGTAGAAATGGTTTATTGAGAGATGGCCAGTCAAATCCGATGGTCAGCCAGCCACATAAGTAAATTATCATCTCAAAATCCAAACTAGATAATATTCAAAATATACACAGCATTTGTTCCTAGGCACAGGTTCTTACATGTAATATCTATTCATGAAGAGGATAAGAAGGAGTGATTAAGAAAGTGTACCATACCCACTGCGAGGGGTTTATCAGAGCTCTCTTTGGAAATTGCCTGATTTTCTTAGTTGAGCCGGTAGCATATGATGGGGACCGGAGCAGCGACAGGCAGTATTTTGGAGCTTTTCCACAATTATTTTTTGTGGAGTCAGGAATAAGCAGCAATCCCATGTGAAATCTGTGTGTGCACTCCCCAACATTTCCTTCTTCCATTCCTCCTTTCAGAGTCTCTGCTAGAAGCTAGTCAGTGGTTATCACACCATGCAGTGGGTGAGGAAGCAGGGCAATGAGAAGGGAAGAGGGTTAAATGATCATCTGCAAGATGGACAATTTAAGTCCCTGTACATTAATTAACTCTGTCATTCCAGAGAAATCACCTAGTCCGCTCGCATCCTAATAAATTACTCTCTCCTCTCCCTTCAGCGTGCCTTTTCCCCCACTGATACCACCCGCAGACAGGAGGGGGTGATAGATTGGAGGTACAGTGGGGCTGTGCTGTTATTTCTAGAGCCAGATGAAACTGCAGTATAGCGGGCGGGCACACCTCATTTGCAGCAGGCCCCTCTGGGAGTTACATCTGCATGTACCGCCTGCCTGCCTGCCTGCCTGCTTGCCGCCTGCTGCCTTGCTGCCTTGCTGAGCTTATTACCATATTCATAATGCCAGCGGATATCGATTTTAAATACCACACCTGTTCCACTTTTCTCCACATCCTTATCCACACAATGGAGCTGCATCACCTGTGATCTTCATATGCTAAAGGAGATGTGATTGAGGTGGACAGTACAGGTGGTTGACCTCTGCCCGTGTAATGGGTAATTATTGTAATTAGGTACTGTTTATTTGTTTTGGTCAGCCTGATTCTCACCGGGGGGTTAATGACATGCAGCGTGTTCAGTGCTCCAAGACAAGAATGATGTCACAGTCTACATAACAGGTGTTCTGTCCTCAGGTTGCTACGCATAATTTGTCCGTGATTTTAATAACTGTGGAGTCACTGTGACCACGTGGACGACAGTCTCCAGAGCTACTAAGTTGAATGTAACATAGTCAGTATCCGTTCTCAAAGTTGCAGCATAACCTGTGTTGCCTGTCTTACAATCAAAGCATCAGGCATGATCCTTCTATAAATACTTGACACACTGTCAAGCTGTGCTCTAAAATTCAGACATCTTTTAACTCCAGCTCTCCTCCTGCTTCACTATCAAGCATATCAAGTTGCTTTGCCATGTGTGCCTGTCTCATGATCAGTATCCCCAACCCATATCAGACCTAGACTTAAGCTTTACGTCTTATCTGCATTCAATTATTTCTGCAATGACAGACATTTTTCACTGCTTTCTACCACTCTAGATAAGTCGTGTCTAGCACAGATGGAGTCCTCCAAAGTAACTGGGCTGTTCAAGTGACAGTCCCCTATGATGGCACCAGAGACAGGACCCGGCAGCTGGCACTGTCTCAGCTCACCTAGCTAAAGGGCTTCCTGTTGCCACCACACAACATGTCAGGCAGGCTTATTAAAGTTTCATCAGTGCTCACAAGGAGGCCGTAGTGCTGACAACACAAGGAGACACGACCCCTGAGGAATGGGATGATGATGAGAATAATGTGAAAACCAGATAGCGACATAGAACATTTATTTACATACATTATTGGCCTGTTTGTGTAACCGTGTGTGTGTGTGCTTCAGCTATGTGTGCACTTGATTAATTAGACATTTACTGTACTTGTATGCATGACAGATATTGCACCAAGTTTGCATAAGCCTGTTTATTTAAATGTCCTGACAAGTACTGCAGCTGACACAGCCAAATTCTCTGAAACTTGAGAAAACACTGGCAAACTGAGACTTTATTCACAATTTTGTTAAATTATTCGTTGAATCTGGATATGCTCTGCAAGTCGCTGCTTGGGTTTTTCAACAACTTGCCGTGTATTGGGCTTTCCTTGCCTCAGTAGACATGTGACTCTCAGGAGGGCTCTGGGAAATGCTAATGATTTCTGTAATTTCGTATGCTTGTTAATCATTAGCAATCCCTGTAACATTGTTTGTTTTGCACAAATTTAAATGAACGTTCCAAAGAGAATTGAAACTTCTGAAGACTTGGTTTGACCACGACTGAATGCATTTATACTAAACTCATAATTTTTAAAATCATTTCAAATGATTGATAGATAGATAGTTAGATAGATACTTTATTTATCCCGTGGGAAATTCAAGTGTCCAGTAGCATACAAAATACAAAACATACATTACACATATATAATATATAATATTTAAAATTAACAGTAGCTACAGTAAACAGTGCAAACAGTAAACAGTGCAGATGGAGTGAAGTGCAAATGGAAGTAAAACTGTGCAAACGGATGTGCAAATAGAGGTAGAAATTGTCCATTGTCTATTATCTATTGTCTATTGTCTAAATGTACAAAGCAAACTTATGAGAGTGTGTGAGAAATAAAATGTGTTGACGTTCCAATAGAAAATGAATAAACCGGGACACCACATACACTATGTTTAACTAAAAAGTCTACATTACTGTATAAAATTTAAGATCTCTGAAGTCAAACTTCATTATGCACTTTTTATTATGTATAATGTCTATGTATTATTCATTTATACTTCCATTACATACTTTTTAGAAGTATGTAGGAGCATATATAAAAGAAATAAAAATCTAACCTTCTTTACTTCAGTAAAGAGCCTTACGAATTTTAGAACGGATAATAATATATTATATTCCAACCCAAACATATTTCAGAACATTTCTGTGATCTCAGGCAGTCCATATTTAGCTTCTAAAAGATGGAAACTACAGCTCCAAGACATACAGTTAATCTTTAATGTTGTAAAGAAACACATTTGGACATAAACTGATAGTTACAGTAAGGGAAACTAACTACTGTTTGGTTAACAGATCTGCATGGTGGTCACAAAGATGGGAGTACAAATTGGTGACAGGCTTAGGATTTTGGAATGACTTGAAAGATGTGTCAATTCAAAATAAATTAGGAAAGTATAGGACTGCACATCAGCTAGCTAGACAGTTTTTTAAGTCAGCCATGTGAGGGTATTCACGACTATCCTGATTCACAATTATCCTGATAATGGAAATTCACCACAATCAACTTATTGTTAACTGTCTTATTTATTGTCCCACCCCTACTATAGTAGAGGGGTACCTCTAACCTTTATTCTTTAAGTCCAAAAATCCTCCTTTCTTTGTCAGCGGGACATCCCAGGAACACAGCTGTTTGAACTGTTAATTATACAAATGTTTTGACTGTTTTATTTGCCCCACCCCCAGGTTTCCTCAGTATTTTCTCTGATAATATTTTCTTGTCAAGTCTTCTCTTTACAGAGACTCAGTGGTTAGTGTTATGTGTTTAGGATAGACAGGATAGATTTTATGTCTTCCCAACATGCAGACTTGTTTGCACTGTTTGTTACCTTACTATTGCATCATGTTGTTGTATGATTGCTGTTTAGTCAGATCTAAGCAGGCTTGTTCCCTGTAAAGACCTTCAAGACATGCTTTGTGATGAAAGGCTTTACAAATAAATGTACTTGACTCGACATAAAAGCCAAATAAAAAGATCAGTGGCTGAAACAATTATAAATCATAAGTAAATCATTTTAAGTCTTTGTGAAGGATCCTCATTATTTAAAATGACTATTACCTAAAGTCACGCGGCTCCCATACATCAGTAAGCATCGAGTATCCATGGCCCATTAGTGGGGTTGATGAGCCTTAGAGGGGCCAATTGTGTCCAAGCACCCCAGGAAGAGAAAAACGCCATTTAGTGGTTTGGAGCCCCTTTATGTGTTGCACCATTATGCAGGTGTTTCGTCTTTTTGGTGTTTGAATGGTTGTGTGTCGGCCTGGGAAAGTGATAAATGAGAGACAGCGTTGGTGACAGATGATACAAGCCGTCAGTCCGCTACTCATCATTATGGCATAAGCCCTCAAGGACAATGGATTTCCAGAAACTTGTTCTGACGCTCACAACAAATGCAGTGTGTTTGCATAATCTAAACAAACAGTGGCATCTATCACTGTGGCATTTTGGGAGTCTGTCATGCTCCTACCTATAATGCTGTCTCTGAAGACTTTTTTTCTGATTAAAATAGTTTCTGTCACTACATTCTTGCCACATTGGTAAAAATGGATTCAGCCCCTCAGTCTACTTTTATTTTGTCTATCCGCTGTGTGGTTTAGAGTCTGACCGATATATGGTTGGCCTATATTAACGGCCAATATTGGCATATCATATATTTCAGTAAAGGCATATATGTTCTACGATAGGCACCGATATGAAAACTTTTTTCTTACAGATGAAGAAAAGGATGCTTGGGGTAAATAGTAATTTTCTTAAAATCCAGAAAAGTTTACTGTTTCAGTGAATCGATGTCATTTCAGACAATAACTTTGTCTGAAATAATGTTAAGCTGTAATATCCTGCCTCCGTTACAAGTTATTTGATAACCACATTTGAGGGATCATTGTAAAAAAAATGTGTATATCGGCTGATGCTTTTTTAGTTTTTTTCCCCCCTTATATATATTATAAAGGTTCTTGTGCAAGTAAAAGGTCTTTAAAGTTAAAAAGCCCAAAGTCTGCGCCTCTCTCCCACAGAAAACACTGCGCCTTGTCAGTAGTCCTACCTTTAATTCTGTGACTTCTTGACACTAAGTCACCATGTCAAACATTTGCATAATTTATGCCTATATTCACAGTCAAGCTGAAGCTAACTAGAGGCTGAAAAGACGACAGAGCCGAAATTATGAACCCAAAAATGACCACAATATGTCTTCTTTAATATTGACATGAGCATCGGCCCCGAAAATCATTGTGGTTATCCCTTTTCAAACTTTTAGTTGATTAAATAAAGAGTCAACTGTGAGAAAAATAATCATCCATAATTTTGATAAAAAATCATTCGAGAACAGAAAGCTGGTTATTTATGGTTAGCTGCTTTCTTTCTTTTAAATCACTGAAAATACAGTGTCTTTGGGTGGTGAACATTTATTTCTTTGTTTCCTCCCTGTGCTTTTATTTCAGCTCCACTTCATCTTTCTTTCTCTCTCTTTCTCACAGGTGTTATTCTAACACCCAAGCTGCCTCAGGTGGAGTTCAGCCTTGGTAAGTCTCGTGTTTACTCTGTGATTCAAGGGTCATTTTACTTTAGTACTGAGTACTATCCCACACTCTCCTGACATTCTTGTAAGCACATTAGATAAAGGACATACAGACTCGCTTGCATGGCTGCACACTTTTATTAATGTCAAATCTCTTTCCTCTGGCCCAGAAACACAGCCAAGGTTTATGGCCTAAAATAAATCCAAATGTAACAGTTGTAAACACACACCAACACACAGTCACTTGCTGACAGTTACACTAATGCAGAAGTCAGTCAGAATTAGTAGCATATCTGCAGACATGCTTAATCTTTTCTCAATTCTGACACATTCACACACCCCAAGTGTGGTTGGAAGGGACAACACAAAAAAGGGCAGAGAGAAAACATTAGACAGAAAGGAGACAGGGTGCTTTGAACTTTTCGTCGAGATGGCCTCATTCATTTTTTATTCAGCTGAGATGTTGGATTTCTATTTCTAGACAATTCATTGTGGCTCAGGTCAAGTTTCCTAAAGCGTAAATCCAAAACAGAAATATTTATTCCTGTGGTCTTTGACAGATGAGATTGATATCGTCAAAGACTAGTGTCTTGGCTCCCCTGTTTGTGTCTTTTGAGGCAACTGCAACAAAGGCTTCCCACTGCTAACAATAAACTGAAGAATGACTGAATACAAAATTTGCCAGCCTATAATGTCTCAGTACTATCAGGAAAGATGATTATTCTAAGAATGTATCCTCCTCAGTGTCACTTAATGACTTTCATGACCCGGGCAGTGCTCAGTGTAAAGTCCTCTTTCCATTAAATTTGTTTTAAGGTGTTTAAACTGTGTGCTGGTACCTCATGATTCTGAACACTCCTAGTAGTCTGATTGCCATTACTGTACATAGAGGGCAAAATTGCAGTGAGCCATAGGGACATGTGATCAGAGATCATTGTGTGAAGCTCAATAGTAGTCATTATACTGAAAACATGCACACACTCACACAACTGGATGTGTGTGTGCACCTATAGTAGATACGGGCACAGCATTATATTCTGCAAAAAATCAAGTAAGGCCTTTGTAGTGCTTGCTCTGGTTCCTAAATGTCCATTCTGTTTGAATCTTGACTCAAATGCTACTATAGCTTCAGGGTTTGCACTTGAGTAGAAAGACTATTTGAATGTAAATTTTCTGTCATGGCATAAAATAGAGCTGACAGCTGGCACAGGGAAATGCCATGTCTCTCTTCAAATTGCCCTGGTTGGATGTGTGCTCATGTATGCTAAATGTACAGTGCATCTTTGGAACCGTTCTCAGTACTATTTTAACAAGATGTGTGCATAGTTTCTATTCAACATTTATTGATATTGATAAAAGAAATAGAGAAGAAGTTGAATTACTTTAACGCTCTTGAAGGTTACATGTTTAAATTCATATTCAAATATTCTATACAATGGATTATTCTCAACAAAAATTAAGCAAAATTTTTCTCATAAGATCTCAAAAGAATCACAATTCCACAAAAAATCTATTTTATTTCTGCATTCAGACAAATAAATATAATAATTCTTTAAAATGTAACTCTTTCTGTGATCAACCATCTTAAATTATATAGTTATCCATCAAATGCCTTCACATATTTGATTCCAAGAAAATACAGTATTGAAGTACATTTCACTGTCAAGGGTAGATGCCACTAATAAGGTCTGTGGTTAGCACACGCTTAAGAGATTTTCACATTTTGATCAGTAAATATCCCACATTTACCTGTCTTTAAAAAGTTGTTTGCTAACGAGTGGCTAAATGAGACTACAGAGTTTGTCAGAGACATTAAACATCATCACACCGAACACAGAGACTATCAACTCTGTAGTTCGTCTTTACAGGCTCACTTTAGTTGCAAAGTCTTCTAGCTTTAGTTTTCCATGTTGTAGATGGATCAATTTATAATAAAGTGTGTGTGTAGTATATCGTAGTAGGAAGCTTTGTGGTGATGCATCCGCAATGTTGCTTGTTTAAGTTAGCTTTTTACTTCTTGTGATTGCATTTAGGCTTCAAAAATCATAAAAGTGGTCTGTATTTGTTACGATGCACAAAATGTGTAAGTATAATACATTTCATAGGCTTTTTGTTGAGGGAACCCGGGGGATGCTTACTTCTGGGTTAGCCTAAAAGAATACATCATCCCTGTCACTCTCAATGCCATGCCCTTAACCTTTCTCAGGGCTCAGCAGCTGCTAGCTAGTCAGCAACTCAACAATAGATCTGGAGAAAGGCAAGCCAAACTTAAATCATGCAGCAATTTTCATGTACAGTGGGAAGCTCAGTGTGGTTTAAATGAAAATTATTGAGGACAGAGAAGAGAAAAATCCATTGACAAACTGCTCTGTCACAACAAGCAGACAGGAAGAAATTTGAGCCTCAGTCTGACAGCCCACACAAACTATTCAGTGGCAAAGATATAATAATAATCATTGAAAGCAAAAAGCAAATAATAGAAGGTTTTGAGGCTGCCTTTGAGAGAAGTGACAGTCAGAGCAAATCTCAAGTACTCAGGAAGCTTCTTCCAGCAACTAGGAGACAAACAACAAAGGCAGCCTAACCAGACTTTGAGCTGACCCCCAGTATAGACGAGCTGGACAGAGAAGTCTGGGTGGTTTGTAGCTTTTTAGCATGTTAAAGACACATTGCGGAGAACTGCAGTTTAGTGCCTCATAGATAAGCAAGAAAACCTTAAAGTAAACTATTCAGTGTACTGGGAACCATGCGTTGATTTGAGGAGAGGTGCTTCCTTTATTTAATCCCTGTTAAAACTCTGGCTCCAGTTTTCTGAATGAGCTGCCGCTGAGGTGAAATAATTATACTGAGTATAAAGAGTATTTGTTGATTGTTAATTGTGTTTGTGTGTGGTTGTGTATAGGAGTGGTGCCCAAATTATGCAATTACCTTTGCAGCTAATTGACATTTAATTATATCACTGTAGACAAACGTGGTATTTAGAGGCATAAGCCTACACTTAGATGGTAATGATTAAAGGGTCACTCCACTGACTTTACTTGTCACGGGGAGTACCACTCAGCCTGTAAAAACAACCATTTAATGTTGTCTATGTCTCTAGAGCAAGCTTTTTAAAGTTTCGAAAAAATGACCCTGAAGATGTCAGGATTATCTCGACTTGGTGTTGAGACTGGACAGATTTTACTGTATATATAGTTGGAAGAAATGACCATTTAGTAGGCAGGGTCTTAGAGTCTTTCATGTGCAGTAGGATTGTGGCAGATCTATTAGCAGAAGGGGAATATAATTTTCATAATAATGTTTTCATTAGTGTATAATAACCTGAAACTAAGAATCTTGTTGTTTTCGTTACCGTAGAATTAAACTTTTATGCGTACAGAGTGAGATTCTACAGCAGGTCAAGATGGTGTTCAGTTGTTTGCGATTGGCAACCACACTGCTAGATGCAACTAAATCTTACACACATGATCTTTAATGCTGCGTTCTAGACATCTTGGAACAAAAAATTTGGCACGCTACTCGAAGTCAGAATTCCTACATGTAAACTCAGGGCACTTCCATCCACCCTGACTTCGCGAGGGAGCAGTTGTCTGATGTCACACAACAATGGCAGAGCCTATGGGGAAGGCACTAGGTGTATTTGCAGACAACAGTATTCTTATTAGGCTCGTGAATTAAATATTTAGCATAAAAGGGCCGAATAGAATGTATAATGGCATTTGTTACCTTGTGTACTTTTCCCTCCTTCATTTCCTTAATACTTGTGAGAAGAGTGCAGTGCTGTGGGTTCAATTGTGTGTACAGCTGCCAAAGAAACATTATTTGTTCTGGTCAAGGTCTTTGTAGGCTTTTGGCAGTGTGCACCTGGATCGGCTGGAGGTCGGAAGTTTGAAATTTCAGCTAAGAAATTCCAGCCTCCGACTTTGATTGGAACGCAGCATAAGTAATATTGATATCCAGTTGCATTCGGGGGATTAATGGATCCAGTATTTTTAGAACTTCACCCTGCAAACAAGTCAGAATATCTCAGCGTCTACTGCTCTGATTTTGATTATTGTGAGTTCAGTCTGTCTTTTGTGAGTCCCCAAACTATATGTAAGTGTAATAGTAAATTATTGAACTACATCTTTAAACAAAAAATCCTGCGATCAATACCATAAACTAGTCAGGTGAATTTCAAGATCATCAATTAAAGCAAAATAATACGAATAGGGATTAATAGCAAATTGAAGCCTCTCAGCTTACAAAAACAGACTGAGAAAACATTTCCTCCTTACTTGGACTGCATGGACGCAGTAAAATAAAGTTGTCAACTGTTTATCAGGCTCATCACTTGCTGGATTTCTACCACTGCAGCTTTGGACTTATTTTTCAAACCAAAAATAATGAGGATATTTGTGTATCGGTGTTTGCCTCTGTTTTGACACTGTGTCAGAAAAGCTGATGTGAAAAAATGTCTTTGCCCATAATGCCAGATACAAATAAACAAGACTGCTGGAGAAATTTAAATGTTGTGCACGTTTCTGTCGCTTGAAATAAGATCTTATTTAAATCGCTGACTTCTGTTCCTGTCTGTGACAGTTACCAGAAGATCTGTTCCATTTATATTTTTTAAACCTTTGGATGAGTAGAAAAGTTGCTAAATTGAGTGCTTAATTATTTATCTTGTCACCCCGGACAACCAGTTCACTTCAGAAACTTACACTTACAGGGGAATGCAGGTCTCTTTTATTGGAGGCAAGTCCCTGGCTCCCTTACAATTTAAACACAATTTGAACAAAAACCCAGTCACACCCACCAACAGAAGGAACAAGCTGCATTCCCAGGTCAACTGACTCTGTAGTAATCACTGGTGTTTATTGGCTCCATCTCCAATCGCCTGTTTTGGCAACATTATCATGGGTGGACATGCTCTTTTCATTAAGGACACTGCTGCGTTAATATGTTTCCATCCGTGTCTGCTAAAGCGGCACTTAAACGTCACTTAGTCGTGGTTAGTTTTGAAAGCGAGACTGAAGTAACAAATGTAACATTGTCAGGGGCCTCCATGCCTCAACAGAGAGTCTTATTCTTTGATTAAGACTATTAAAACAAATTTTAACATCTTCTGGATGTAGCTTGATGAGGTATATGATCTGCTGCTTTCTATTGTTACCTGTGTCCAGGTATGTTCTTGATGTTGAATGTGACACACCAAGTAAAAAACACAAAGACAAAGTCATCCACTGACAATGGGAAAGAATTTGAAAAAATCTTGCGCTGATTTTGGTGTAGAAATGAAATTAGATGGAGTGCATAAAGAGTTTTCCATATTCAAATACTAATGCCTGCATAGACAAGAATTTAACAGCATCATATTGTTATTTTATTATATTTCAAACACCCCTTTGAGCTTCTTATCCTTTTATCAGAGTGTCGGTGTAAATGGTGGCCCTGACATGTCGAAATATCAGGTCAATTCTGTGCAGTTATTAACCACGGTAAAAGCAAAAGCTGACGTTTTCTTTCTACGAAGACTCACACAGAAGTCTTTTGTTCTTTATCAAGTAATGTTCTTGCTTCTCTATTGTCGTGAGAAGCAAGAACAGTGGATTTTGACAAGGTTTTTTTCCAAAGTGAATTTTTAATACTGTTCAATGCTGTGTTTGAGCTGCAGTGTTACAAGACAGACGGTTTAAAAATACATAGTCAATATTCAAATCCACATTCACTTCCCTGTATTTTTTGCATGAAAAGCGACAATTGCAAATTTGGTGTGAATGGCAGCTTTATAAATGCACTTTGAATTAAACATTTCAAACTTGAGGCTCCCTTCACATACAATATGGCAAATTACAGGCTTTATGTTAAAGTCTTTGTACGGATTTAACATCATATGCTTGACAATCTGTTCAGCAGGTGAAGGACGTATTTATCACAACACGACAGCCCTAATTTTCCCTCCGTTTTCCCCAGACCCACCGGCAAACAGGTGTGCAAAATGGCGGCACATGCAAATAATGTTGTCAAATTAATTGAAGCATTGAAATAATTATCATGATGAATGAAGCGTCTTGCGGAGATGAGCATATATTCCTGTCTCCTGTGGCAACTCCCAGGGCTCCCCTCTCGATTAAATGGAATTTAGAATCATTGTGGGGTCTCACAGGCCCACTGCATTAAAACTCATTTCCAGCAAATTCATCTTGAAAGAGCTCAGCATATTCCAATCACACAAAATAAATACAGCATAGTAATTGAAGCCTCCAAGGATGGGCAAACATTATTACTCCAATTGCTCAATTGTTATGGTAATTTAGAAATCAGTCTCAGTATACTTTGGTAGCAGAGTCGTTTTACTAAAATTGCAAGTCACGTCACTGTTGAATTAATTTCCACCTAAGCTAAGGCAGGTAATTCACTAATAAATGACCACAAAATCTCCAGACATAATGTTCTTTAAGGCACTTTAAATTTGGACACTCTCTCTTCCTGCTCCCCCTTTTAATACTCTTTCCTCCTTCCATGTCACTCCCTCATTATCTCCCCTCTCACTCAGGCTTCCTCTCTAAAACTCTAAATGCCTCTCTTAGGGACTCCCATGTCCTTTCTCTCTGTCGCCCTCTTTATTTCCTTTTCCTGCCACCCCCACCAAGCATCATAATAGCTCTGACCTTAGAGGGTCAGTCGAACTGTCATATCCCTGTAAGAGAGCCAGTGTAGTGATGCATGGTTGGGCACCCAGTCCCATTTCAATCACCAGTGTGGCTGTGGTTAACTGTGCAGCGGCGAAGGGAAGATCCCCCAGGCCAGTCAAATATACGTCTCCTGAGGGGACTGATGGGGACGGTCAGCAGCTTATCTACAGTATCCCATCCTAGGTCTTGTGTGTATTTGAGTGCCGGGGACCAAACATTTTTTTAAAAATGTTAGAATCCAGTCAAGACAGGAAAGCCAGGGTTATTCAGATAAATGAAAAGCAACACATGGCAGAGGTGATGATATGATGAAACAGACTGAAAGAAATTAGATCAACCTCTTTGGAAATCTTTGTGGCCTCTGGTGATTAGTGTATGAGCATGTGTGTCAATGTCATTGTATGTGGACATGCATAAACAGTTAAACACCTTTTGCACCTACAGTATTTACACCAGAGATGATACATGCATGAGCTCTGCAGTACTCCACGATGTTCTACAACTCAGTCTTGGAGTCTTTTCCTGACAATACCTGCTGAAAAAATCAAAGAATGTTACTGAAGTCGGTCATTCAAGCTTGACAGACACTCCGTGAATAAAGCCTGATTTTAACC
Organism: Pagrus major; assembly: GCF_040436345.1. Lineage (NCBI taxonomy): Eukaryota > Metazoa > Chordata > Actinopteri > Spariformes > Sparidae > Pagrus > Pagrus major. The sequence continues at coordinate 13,149,314 of NC_133215.1, forward strand.
TCAATCCATTCACCCGATTTATTTTAGAATCGGGCTAAATTTGAGGGTCACGATGCCTGACAATCTGACTCTTGGACAATGGGTCGGCTAGCAGTTTAAGCTGTTCAAAGGTTTTTTTATTATGTGTTTATTATTATCTTATTGTTTTATTATTTGAGCAGTATCTTTCATGATGTGGTTAGCTATAACAGTGCTCTGTGCTGTGATGGAAATAAAATCAAACATTGCAACAAAACAGACCGTATTGTCCATATTCCCAGCCACCCATTGGCTTCTTCTCTATTTCTTCTTTCTTTTTGTTCAAAGTAGAAAGTTCAAAGTAAGCCTTTCTTCTTTTGTTGGATGCTGCTACCCGCATGAATAAAACTTTATTGGAGTTGTCAGTGGTCAAAAAACGACCGGGGGTTCTGTGTTTATGTTGTGAGCATAGAAGTAGTTTTGGCTGTGCAGAAAGGGTGATTAAAAGGTGTAGTGTGCGTGAGAAAAATGGTACTGTCTTGCTCAGCTTTATGCACAAATGCAATGAAGCATTTGCCTCCTTCTCAGTCATACGTATACCCCTTATACATGTGTATATGCACCAACAGGATATGCACATCCTTCGTTAATCTAAATAAATCCACCAGTTATGAGGTGGTTTTATTACAGCTAATATCGCCTAGTAGTTAAACATGCAATAAAATGTATGAACGCATGCAGCCAAGCCCATACACTAATTAAGACCCCACATCACGTCAACCTTAGCCATGTTTAATTTATTCTCTTCCGTTACCTCCTGCAGTTCTCTTGGAAAACATGGCAGATGTAGATCAATGCTTCTTAATCCCAGTCTTATTGAGTCTGAGTGGTTTTAAATCGTACAAGGTGCAGTGCTACGTTATTGCCTGGGGAGCCAAGGTAAATTCATACATATTAGATGGTCGCTATTAAAATTATCCAAGGGTTTTAAGTCTTGTTACAGAAAACCCTGATCTACCAAAGATGATAATGCAATGGATTATAATCAGAATGAAGACCTACCCAAGTAATTTTATTTTTGCTGTAAAAATTCCTTATGCAGACAATAAATCCATTAAATATATAGAGCCTACAATATCTAAACTCTAGTCTGGTAAGGAAATAATTTTCTTCCACCAGCATGCCCCTCTTTTTATATCACTAGCAGAACAGCATCAGTAATACATGCTTCAAGGTTCGCCTTGTAATGGCTGCATGCACTGAAGTCCATTTAGACCAAGTTATTCCCTTCATGATTCACTCTGTGCTCCCCTGCTGTGCCCTGACTTCCGGACTGTTTAAGCAATTCTCAGAGAAACACTGACTAAGTGTGCTAGCTCAAGAATTAAAAGACAGAGTTGTTAGCTTCAATTAAGCACTTTTCAATTGAATTTTAAAAATAAGATATTGTATTTTGAATACTATTAAGTGGGTCTCATGATGAGACATACCCTGGAGACTTGGATGAATTAGCAGATGTAGATGTTAGTATAATGCAATCAAAGGTCTGGTTTTAATGTAAGAGATGGGTATTGTTATCAGTATCCATCATGTCGTCCTTTTAGACTCTCTCTAGATAAGATCCTTACAAATGTACTTTTAAAAAGAAATCAAGTGAAAATACTGTAGTTATTCACTCCAGGATCAGTTTATCCACTGATGACCTCTTGTCTTTTTAGTTCATGTATGTTTGATGTTTGTTGCGGTCATTATTTTTCAGAACAGGTTAGATTTTCTGCTTTTTTTTCACATCCTTTCCTGATTTGATGAGTGTGCGGTGTGCGTTTGTGTCCCTGCCATTGACATACTGCTAGCCACTGTTCAGGACCAACTGGTTCATGGTAATTGGTGGTCTTCTTTTTCATGCATGGTCCCAGTAGAACTACGAGCATAATAAAGTGAACCACTAACATCCTGAGCTCCTTTATAAGAGAAAACTCTCCTTGCTCTTATCTTGTTTTCAGGATTGGATCGACCAGTTATTTCTTTCCCTTTGTTCAAGAAGTGAGAGGACCACAAAATCATCACTCATATTGTGAATTTTCACAACGAATAGAATAATTCAGACATCAGTCTCAGAGTGCAAGGTTTCTGTACTTAGTGTATTTTTTATAGGATGACGTATTAAAAGAATGCATACAAAAAAACAGACTTTGTGTGCAAAGGCCTTTACTGCTGCTCACTATACTGGACAAGCTACTCTTTGCTTTAGCTATCTTTGGCTTTTGCAACTAGCAGCAGTTAGCAAGTAACAGTAGGAGTCACTGCAGGCAACTGGGCTCAGTCAACTGGCCTCCCAGTGAATGATGGGACACCAGACTGGGGCTGAACAAAGATCAGAGACCCACAGATGCCAGTTTGAAAATAGGGGGTACAGTACAGAGGTGATTTACATCCGCTCTGACCAGGACTAAGATTCTGGGGACGAGAGCGTGTACAGCCAGAATATTTTCACGTTTTACAGTGAGGATTTATTTTGACCAAACCAGAGGTCATTTGGAAAGACAACCAAAGACCATTTTGATAAATTTATTTTGTTTATCTCGAATGTGAATGAAGTGTGTTTTACGATGATTTAACGAGGCAATTAAGCTTGTCTTGGTAAAAGAGAAAAACTTGAATTCAGACAGTGTGCAATTTGTATTTTTCTTTATAGAAAGGAAAATATGTGTGAAAATATCTCCTTTCTTGACATTTTGTGAGTTTATTTTGTTTACTTAGTAGACTAAGTAGCAAACCTAATGCTTTTACATCTCCCAGCTGAAACTACGGTGGCTATCGGACTATAGCCCTCTTGAGGTACAAAGTGGTATTATGGGACAGGATGAGCCGGGGCTAGCTTCAGACATCTCTACTTTACTCTCTGCAACATAATACATAGGCATCTTTGACATAATGTCAACACTGTTGTTTCTTCACGCTCTATTGATAATGTATTGATAATATGGTTAATGTTAGTTCATTTTTGAATTCCTTCAAATTCTGGCCATGTCTTCTACATTGCCTCTCTTAGCTGTTGTTATAGTGTAAAGCATAAGTATTGTTTCCTAGTGTTGTCTTGTGTGTAAATTGTGTAAAATGCTGTCTCGTAGACCAGATAATAACAACATAGGAGTAAAGATTAAGTTTAATGTCTTTTAATATTGTCTTAAGCCCTGAATATTTTACACTGCGTCAGTAAACCTTCAACCAAATATTTCTCTGCTGTATTTGATGCAGCGCTTCCAGTTTCACATAAAGAAGGTTGAAAAGGAATAGTAGAGTCACAGATTATGAAAAAAGGCTTTGAATGTTTCATGCTGAAAGTTCTCTTTTATTCATCTGCTCTCTTGCAGACGAGAGTGCGATAAATGCTCATTAAATCCCTGCTTAGTTTGTGTTCTTTCAAAAAAAAAAGAAAAAGAAAAGCCAAGGACAGTCACCTTGACCGCATTATCAGCTTTCCAGTACAGCGGGGAAATATCTGGTTCCATCTTGGTTTACAGCAGGTGAAGAGGTGTGGGTTTGTGGATGTGCGTGTACACAGTATGCTGGACACTGTAACTGTCTTCATACATCATAGAAAAAAGGTACAATTTGAAATGATTCACAGATGCATACGGAAAAAAATATAACTGTGTAGTTTTCCTCAATTATTTACCTAAAACATCAGGTAGAGTAGGGTAAAACACCTCTAAACCCGAGAAAAGAAAGGTCTTCATAAGTCTGGGTGTTTGATGCCCTGCTACTGAACCCTTCATTTCTTTCACCAACTTTATTCTGGCTTTTTCAGTCCTTATAAAAATACCTCCCACAAAGAACCTCTTTCATCTTCAGTTGCTGCTCAGTTGCTTAATATTTAAAAAATCAAGCCCATGAAGTTGGAGCTAAACACAAAGAAGCAATCATCTGCCCTTGCTGTTCTTTTTAATGGAAATTCACCCACTGAGTGATATTATCCAGACGTTTTTTTGCAGAGTAATGTGTGAAACTGACCAGGCATTGCGAGTGGATCAATTGCTGTTTACATGCCAGAATTGTGCTGTGTAGATAAAATGCAGCTCTTGGACAGGATCCAAGGAGGTTGCTGAACACAAATTTGTCATCTCTGTAGTGGAGTGTATACAAATGTTCATTAATATAATAAATTCAGAGCCATATGGTGTAATTTACTGGGTATCAGGCCGGATGAGTCACATCCAAAACGTGTTTTGAAAAGCTTTTTTCCTGCACAAGGTTGCGTTTGAAAGTCTCAGAAAAATAAATCAAGCTGATGTTGTTGCTGTTTGACTTGGTCAAAAGTGCAGCTACACAAATAACTGTATATGTGACTTGACCAAAGAGATGACGAGGAAAGATGCTTCAGTTAAGCTCTAATGGGGTCAGTCAGTGTTATCTTTTTGTATCCAGGAAGCTTTGGTTTCCTATAATGGAATTGCGGGATGCAAAGTCTTCCTGTCCTTGGAAGAGGACTGAGTGACAAGCTGCTTTGTTGTCGGAAATGAAAGCTCTAATAAAACTGATATCTCACTGCCAAAAGGAATTCTAACCCTTTCTGCCATTTTAATCAACTGCTGAGGCAACATTTTTTATCTGAATGTATATACAGTATGTATTGTATTTATTCGCTCAAACAGAGAGTGAGGACAGTTGATTTAGCTCCTTTGTGATGATGCAGCTCTTTAATGTTTGGTGACATCTAATCTGACAGGAGATATTTATAAATCCTCTACCTTTAGCTGTTTTCTTCTCCTGTCTTCTCATATGTCTATTTACCATGTTTCTCTCATTTATTGTCACATTCTCTATTTGTGACCCAGTGTCGTGTGATTTGTGTCCATCATGACGGATTATATCCCCTTCTCATCTTTGATTTTCATCCTCCCCTTCTCCTCCCTGTTCTCCCTCTCCATCGTCTCTTCCTCCCTCTCCCCCTCTCTGCCTCTCTTCCTCTCTGTAGCCTGTAATGATCTTGTGGCCTCAGGCAGAGACAGGAAGCCCAATGCTTTGGTCCAGGTGGCTGTCATAGATCCCCACAAGCAGCACCTCGTCTCTCATGCCTGCACAGAGATAGTGGAGGTAAGGCTGCACACACACACACACACGCGCACACACGTGCACCATCCTCTCTCTCTGGCTCTCTCCGACCTTTGATGTTTGTTGTTCTGCGGTGTCTCTGGGTCACTGGATCCTGGTTGGTGTTCTCTCCATCTATGTCTCTCCATCTCTGTCTGCCCTCCTTTTTCTCAACCTTTTTCCCCACATTGGACTCATTGAACTGGAACAGACAATGAGCGTTAACCTTCTATTTTCTGTGACAGTCCAGACATCTCAAAGACTTGGTGTGTGACTCTAAATCAGTTCCATCTCTCAGTATGTACAGTACACATTTGTGGGTTTAAGTGTGCTGGTGGTCCATATAGTGAGAGTGTTTTTGTGCTCTTTGACTTCTTTAAATGCTTCCAAGGCAACAGGCACACAAGTGTTTTTCTTTTTTGGTGGCAACAGCTGCCCCCTGTCCCACTATGGTACGCCCACTTACACACATGTATGCACACACACACACACACACACACACACACACACAAACACACGCACACACACACACACACACACACACACACAGACACACAGACAGACGCACATTTTTTTCCCCTTTCCTCATATGAAGGAAAAGTTTCCTGACGCACATTATTTTTCCAGCTAATCCAGTAAAGCTAAATTACCATAACCGTCACTTTCAAAGACTTCATTTCAACTGCTTTTCCCCTCAATCCTGTCAAGGGAACGGCAGTGTGTGTGCGTGTTTGAGCATGTGTGTGTAGAAACACAGGATGTGGTAGGATACTGTATGCTGGCTCAGCCAGCTCTGCAGACACTCAGAGTGCCGCTGGAGTTTTGATTTCATGGCTGTAATGTTGAGGATTTGGAGCTGAGGATATGGACTGCTTTCGACTCCACAAAAACAGGGTACGTGCACAACCTGTGTGTTTTTACAAGTCTGTTTTAAGAGAGAGGTTTGCAGCCTTATAAGAGGTGTTTAAGATAGTCTGAGGAGTTTTCTCTGCCATATATTAATTTTATTAGTCTGCATGGTATAATAAAGGTGATGATCCCTTATTTAACATTTCACACAGAATTGAGATCAGTAATATTAGTGTTATTGATTCTCAGAGGTTGAAATTTAAAATGTTTTACATGACTTTGAAACCCTCTCTGAATGAAGTGCTGGTGTGTTTTTTAGAGGATCAGAGGTGACTTGTCAGAACAGTGGGACAGTGGTAACCAGCGGGGTCTCCCACTCATAAATTGCCATCCATCATGCACAGCAGCAGATGTTCATTTATGTCTGTGGCTGGGAGGATCAGAGTGTGTTTGTGGACTTTTTTGTTACCTGTCAGCTACATTTGTCCAGTATAAACACTGACCTTGCCAGGACCAGAGGTCCTCACAGGGACCAAATACTGGTTCTAATGAGGCAAAAGGTCAATGTTAGGGTTACGGTTAGGCAATCATTGGTTATGGTTGAGGCTAACATGGGGTTTGGGTAACCTTGTCCACAATGAATAGAAGTCAATTCAATGTCAACAAGCATAAGTGTGTGTGTGTGTGTGTGTGTGTGTGTACACGTACTGGGGAGCCCCATTGTGTGTGTACCATGAATCTGAATCTGAAGACAGCCCATCTGCCACTCTCCTATTTGTCACATTCCCGGGATGCCAGCTCTCAACAGCTGCCGCCGACTTTGCTGGACACTGATTGGCGTAGTGGCTGCATGAAGGCTTCAGCATTAGTCCTACCCATGTGATAGGCGTATTATCAGGAATCCACAGTATATGATATAAGTGTTTAATTTCGAAGATAAATGATGGATCATGCCAGCTGCTAGGTAGCCCTCTCTAGTCCCACCCATGAATCATTAGACAGGGGTCAGATAAAAGGAACAGGATAGCATTTAATCATGTTGGATCTGGACTTTACTGCTTCACAGTTTAAATAAATGACCTCTCCAAGTGTTAATTATTAAAAGGCAAAGTTTTACTGAATACAGAATATTCCAAATGAAGGCAACGACAATATTTAGAGCAGATCTGTCTGTCAATTACAGACTGCTTCTGAATATATGTTAAATTACTAACTGCTACAGTACCAAAGAATAAATCAATGTTTTTTCATTATTATATTGTTTCCCACAATGACCACAACAGAAATGAGTTAGCTACTTAATGCTGAAATCCAGAGTGAAGAATGAAAATTGTAGATAGATGTGTTGCTACAGCCCCGGGTGAACAAGGAAAACAAAACATTATGTAATTGACCACTGGAAAAAACATTTAATTGGTGTTGAAGTTTTAGAATTGTGAAACTGGAAGATTGTTTACTTGCATGTAACAAAAAAATAGAAAAGAAGGTTAAAAAAAATCCAGTCTGTTGGTTTCAGTGTTGCCTAATTGGGTGGGTAAAAATTGTCTTGGGCAGCCTGTGATAATTTGTACTATTTCGGTAGTTTCCCCTTTTGACTTTTTTATATCCTAATGAATCATCCCCGCTTCTCCTGTCAAGGCACTGGATTTAGTAGGTTCAACATACCATGATTGATAACTGATGATATACAAAACCAAATGTCATTTCAGCTCCCTAGAACTTAGTTGAAACGTTCCTTTTTTTTTTCCATTTCAGAATCATTTCAGTTCATTTCAGTTCAATCAGCTCTGTCAAAGCTTACCTGTTAAGTAGACGTTTTATTTTTATTGTTTATGGATGGACATGAGTCCTAATTTGGGTAGTTTTTTGATAACTGGGAGGTTTTGAGGCTCTGATCGGGCTAATAGACATCTATCAAAACACTGACTGATGGTAGACTGGCATTGCTAGACCAATTTGCAAATGCAAATTAGTTGAGAACTTCTCAGTTCATCTTTGATTGCCAGGGGGCGTTATCAACGGGCACGGACCAGAAAGCCTGTGGACAGATAAATTGATGGATAAGTTGGATAAATTAAACTCATATGAGCAACGAAACACGTGACGTAGCACTGAGCTCGTTAAAGTGACAGCAAAGCATGCACAGCTCAAAGCAAAGATCAAATTTAAGCTTGTTAGCTCCCACTGAGTGGTAGTTTAGGGAAGCTAGCTAGCTAGCTCCTAACTTTAATACAAAGATCACTGTGAATCAAGGTGTCAATTTGTTTGAATTGGTGTTGTTAAAATATTATCAAATCAACCCTTCAACTACTAGCAAGCTTGCTTCTGTCCCTGATAACCACAGATGCATTCGGCCGAAAGTCACCAGTTAACACCACCAGTGCAGTAGTACCCTTACAATCTTTTAAATTGCTGATGTAAGTGAATGAAGATTCAGCAACTGGGTTGCTTATTTCTTGCGTCAAATTTTGTTCTGAAACAGATTAAGGTGAAATAAATGGAAGTTTACTTACGGCTAGCGTGACGTCGTATCAAACCATAGTCTGTATATTAAGTCAATGCGTCAAACCCCCCGTAATATTAGATAAACAGGTGTGATTGAGCCATCACAAACCAGGACAGAGTTAAATGGAGGGTGGCCTGACACACCTGCCAGAGCAAATCAAACATGAGCTTGATCATCTGGTTCCCAGGTTGGATGGTACAACACAAAACAGTTTAGTACAGACATTTTTTATACTAAATAGCGGTCGTTAACATTTGAGCGCTGTTTAATCTCTGTGTTATTTATACACTGCATGGTATAGAATGGGACACAGTGCCATATTTCCACAAAAGGCAGACCCTTTTTTATCTCCACAGAGTGAGTGTATGTCTCAATGTTGGTACTGTATCTTAATCTACTGTTGGTAAAACAGAAAGAACCAGTGACAACTTAAGTAGAAAATCTAAAGCCCTCTAAATCTCTTTAAAGTGCGATAGAAAGCATCTTTGACAAATTGTATTTGAAGCAGGCTTTACAAAAATGCTATCTAATATCTGGTAGGAAAATCCTGTTCCTGAAACACGGGCAGTGGGTCCACAAGTGGTGGTACTCGAGGGGATTTGACGTCACGCAAAGCCAAGGGATAAAACTGCCTTTGATGTCATGCTAGTCAAGCGAAGAACCCCTTTGCCTGGAACAAGTCCAAAAGTCTAGTCTGTGTGTGTGTTTCTGTGGGGGTAATTATGAGTGGTCAAGGGAGGGGAGAAAAAACCTCCACTGTCGGGAGACTCAAGCCAGAATTCTTGTACTTCCCCTCCAACCCAATCACACACAAACACACGCACACCCTATAATGGCCCAAATTGGGCATTCCACTGAGGTTTGCCACCCAAACGGACAAAAAGACAAGAGAGGGGCAGCTGTCTCCCATAGCATATGTTGACCACTTGTATGACAGGCTGGCTTACTTCTCTGTGTTAATGGAGACAGGCTTACCACTTTAGCTCATCTCAGCCCATCAGTAGCACTAAGAAGATTCAGCCGCAGTTGAGGCTGCCAAGCATGCTGGTAAGTCTGAATGAGGCCTATTCAGTGTGCCAGTGAGGGAGGTGTAAAGGGGTTGTGTGTGAGTGTGTGTGTGTGTGTGTGTGTGTGTGTACCTGCACATTCTTGGGTATAATGGCTCTGTCTGTGTTTTTGTCAGTGTACAGTACTGATACATATCCAGATTTGCACTGAGCTCAAAGCAGCGCACTGGTTCCTCTGTGTCTGTACCAGCTGTGCTGAATCGAGCTGTGTGTTCAGGATGTTGGTGTACACAAACCACAAAGCTTCATGGCTGGGCGGCAAAATGGTACCGGGCATCAAGACTGGTATTACCATGTCTAGAGAGGCTGAAACAAGAAGGGATAGACTTGTTTTATTTCCCCTCCGTCAGCGCATGGAAGATTTTTGAAGGCTCGGTGGGGTTAGTGGTGCGGTGAGGAGGTGGGTCTGTGTGTTCCCTCTGTGTGTGTGTTTGTGTGTGCTGGTGAACACATTCTCTCTTTATGTATGTTTGTGTTAAGTACACTGCTGTTTTTAGGGCACTTCATGCGCAGGCTCCCAATCCTCCGACTTGTCTTTATTATAGTCAAGGACTCTTGGTATGTTGGTGTGTCAGTCTTACCTGAGCTGCAGTTATGCTGATTTAGCATTCATTTAGCATTTGTTTTGTCTATGATTAACAAACTAATGTGTGTAGGCTTTCTGAGGCAGTAATCTGCCATTATGCAGGCATCCATGAAAAGACCATTGCCTGCACACAGACTCTAAACCACAAATTCATTCAGATAGAGAAATAGGGGGTGTGGTATCCATTTCTAAACATTTTTGACTGAACTAAGATCTGACTGGGATCAAAAGTGTCTATTTTAATACATTTGTGGTTTGGAGGCAGTGTGTTGGCATCAGTGTCATCAATGCTGATATATACTGTACATGTGATGTGAGTCAATACGCTGCTTCTAATGTTGATGGTCTGTGTTATCGTTTATGGACTTTGAATGCACTTTTAGATGTGTTAAGAGAATTATCTAACAAAATTCAGTGACACAGACTAGTTAGAATATTTCACTTGTGATTTTTCCATATACAGTATATCGATATTACGGAGGCCCTATAAACGGCCATGGGTCAAACATATTATTTCCTCAGTTTTCACATGATAAAAAGTTCAATTTTGTTTGTTTTCTTGAGATCACAGTTATTTATGTCATTGTTACGAGACACCAACTGTTCAGATCATTTTTTCACAATATGAATAACAAACTTTTTTTTTTTTTCCCCCAAGATCACAAGTTAATTATGCCATTATCAAGAGATGTTATCAAGAATTGTTATTTTTCTTGAGATAACGAGATTCAGTCCAAGTTTAAATTACCAAGAAAAGTTTCAGATGTGTCTTACCTTGTCCTGCATAATTTTTTGTCTTGAGCCCCTCTTTTCTTCAAGGCAGCAAGGAGCGATATGTCCAGTATGGTGGTGCTGAGTAAATCAGTGTTGACAAAATATGAAGTGAGCTCGACTGACAACATTACATTGATTCAGTTTGTTGTTCACTCAAAACTAATTTAGAATAAAGCTTAAAAGCACCAAACAAATGCAGAAAAAGGCTTACTTGCCTGCATGAGTGTTCAAGTCATCCATCAGTTGCTTTCTTGTGATCTTTAATGAATTACGTCATTATCTCAGGAAAACGATGTTCATTATCTGAAGATCTTGACAAAAATGATCTCGTTATCTCAGGAAAACAGCTGTTATCTTATCATAATGACATAAATAACTGGTGATATCGGGAAAACAAAGTTCCCTATCTGTAGATCTCGGCAGAATTATCTCTTTATCTCAGGAAAACAACAGTTGTTATCTTGTGATAATGACATGAATAACTCCTGATCTCGAGAAAACAAGTAAAACTTAACTCTTGTCATGGGAAAACAGAGGAAACAATATGTTTGATCCATGAATGTTTAGGGCTTCCCTAAAATATTCTAAAAGTATTTACCATGATAATCATTATTTATTTCAACCATACTAACCAGCCTTACAGTAGTTCCTTTGCTGATGTTTTTTTAACTCAAGGGTGTGACAAACTCTTATACGTGTCTGCCAGTCTGTCTGTGTCCGTCTCATTACCGCTCCCCATTCTGTCCCCACATGGTCCCGAAGGGCTGCGTTCCACAGACGCCCATCAGCGCAGAGGAAGAGGAAGTCCCCAGTGTAAACACAAAATGCTTTGAATTGGTTCAAGCAGACAACACCAAATGGCTAAACAATCTCCTCAGAAAAGCCCCTCGGCTTCTGGTGCAATAAAATTCACTTATGTTAGGATTTATTGCAGATTCTACACAAGAGTTTATTTTGGGGCGGCATTTAGTCCAGCACGTGCGGTATCAGATTAAATTTAGAGAAAAGAATGACTGAGAGAGATGACCTGAAATGGTTCCTGGGCTAGAATTGACTCAGGGCCAAGACTGGACTGAGTTGTGCACCTGAGCTTTCTTAATATAGGATAACACAACATAACTGAACTTAAAATCACTACAAATCTTTTCAAACCTCCCGGTGATATGATTTCACTTGGCTCTTTCGTAAATAAAATTCTTTAACCAATTTCAAGTTTCTTACAACAAGAATCGCCTGTCTCAAGAACACTATTGTAATCAAGTATATTACCTTGATACTGTCAGAAAATGTCCCTTTTTTCAGAGTGTTCTTGAAACTAGTGACATGTTTTAGATGCTGGCAGAGAGACCTGTCTTATTTTATGAAGCTCTGTGTTTGAAGGAAATTCAAGTGACAAACAGATCCTCACTCTACAGGCACTGCAGAGGTCTTAGAGAGTCTTTTTTACAGTGTAATGAAAGCAAGGTCTCTGAGGTCCATGGCAAAACAAGCCCTGTAGTTCAACTGCTTTGGGAGTTAAAAATGATGACTGGATGCTGTGATTTCAGGAAAGTTGTGAGTGAATATTAGCGAATGCTATGCAGCCCTCTGGTATGTTTGAAGACCCAACACTGGCTGCTGTGAGCACTGGTTTAATCCCATTGCCACCCTGCCACTGTGCCAGTTTACCTGTCAACAATTGTTGCTCCTGGCCTGCAGTTTCAGTTGGGAGACTGTAGTTATGCCTGAGCTCCAGGTAGACCCACTAGGGAGAGCTCTATCTACTCCTTCTTTGTGCCCAGGAGAGGCAGCAGGGGAGCGGGGAGAAATGCCGTGAGGAGGAAGAGGAGGAGGAAGGAGGACAGACTGAGCCCAGCTGTTGGCTCATTTACCAACCCAAGTCTCCCTCCCTCCCTCCCTCTCTCCCTTTGGCTTCCTGCTTTTTTATTTTGAACATGTGTGTTGTGGTAAAAATGTGCATGAGGGTACAGACTGTCACACATGCACACACACTAACACTCAGACATTATCTCACCCTGTTTCTGTGGTGTCCCTCTCTCTGACAGGCGAACAAAGACCCGCTGTTTCTGACGGGGGTGACCTTCCCTTCAGAGTATCCTGCTAGCCCGGAGACACTAGTCAAGCTGAGTGTGTATGATGCAAAGGACAAGAGCCAGGAATCAGTGAGTAAACAGTTGTTGTGTTTCTGAGTGTTTGTTGCATGTTTGTATGTTGAGAATCCAGTGTGTGTGTGTGTGTGAGAGAGAGAGAGAGAGAGAGAGAGAGAGAGATAATGATGAGAATGTGTTCAAGCCAGTTGTGGAGCAATCATCTTTCAAATGTTGGTTGTGCGGCACTGAGCTTTAAACTTTACAGGGGATGAACATGAAACACTGTGAGAAATCTGCGGCAGAATCTCATTATGTTTAAATTTATCCTACAGATTCAGAGGTGCAAAGAGTTGTGTGCTGATTTATAGCAGGCTGTGGATTATGGCACTATCTCAGTAATCATTCGATTGAGTCAGTCTGAGACCAAGACCTTTTGCCTTGAGTTTTGAAGGAAAGGGGTGTGCAGCCGATGCAGTCGATGAGCATCTGAGCATGGCAGCTCGTTCTCTGGTGTTGATCCCCTGAGAAAACCAGCCAACACATCAGTGGGAATGGGAAAGGGAGCCCGACATAGAATTCTGAATGGTCTGGGCTCTCTGATTCAGACATTTAAAACAGACTTTATAACAGACTCTTCAGTGTGGGTGTATGCATGATCTTAATCAAGCACCCCACTTAACCCTGAGTGCTTAAATCATAAGTTGGCATTACTTACTATGAAACACTCATGAGCTTTATAATGAGTAAGTCTTCATTATAGCAGGGGTTAGTATTTGCAAATGTACCGCATTGGGGCCTCTGATTTTGTGCCACAAAGCCAGCAGTGGCAGGGCAATAGTTGAAACATGGTTTCAGTGCCGTTTTGTTTGGCAGAAGTCAGTTTTTGTGCACTAATAGTATGACTGTAAACAGTTTTGTAGCTTCAAACAAATCTATTTACACAAAGGTTTTTCCACCTGATGTCACAGTTTCTTATCGCAAACCCAAGTACCAATATCCATATCATACTCTTCAAAAACTCCTAAACCATTTCATGTATATCGAGTTTTGTGTTTGTACCTGTCTTTCATTTTATATGCATTTAAGTGCACACTGAAGTGCTAATTTAATGTGATTATGATAATGAATGAAGGGAATTACTGGAGTAGTGCGGTAGCTGTAGGAGTGCACAGGTCAAACAGTGATGGTTATCTTCAGTGATTGCTTTAATGTTCAGACATCACACCAGGCTTTACTAAAATATGAAAAACAGGCTTTTGTGTTTCTATAAACACCAGACTGGTTCACCACTCTGCACATATTCCTTGTTTATAGAGTGAAATCGTTCAGGAAGCATCCTCAGGATGCGTCCCAAGCTCCATCAGACATCTGGGGACATTTTTCCTTGAAGCAACTCCAAACACAGCTTCCTCTGGATAATTGAAGTAATATTTTAATTTGTGTCAATGGGATTATTATGGGAAGCTGTCAGTTGATGCAGTCACATAAACAACCTGACTATTCCTTTTCCTTCAGAATAAAGATATAGACCATCATAAATGCAAATGAAACACATTTTATTGTCTTATAGGTTATTTAGTTATAGCCATTCCATTGGAATTATGCAAAGGGATTTATGTCTCCTGACACAATTCAACTGAAGCAAGGACATCATCTGGTCTTGCATTCATATTTAGTGTGCCAGATCTTAGTATTTGGGACAATGTGTGTTTGAGCCATGGGACTCTGCATCCTGGAGACAATAACCTCCCTCGAGATGTGGGCCTAGGCTCCCGTCTCGTGGTAACAGAGGGACAGAGGGTAGCTGATTTGAGGCTGATTTGTGGCAAACTCCACCTGCTGATAATGTATTCTTCTAACTAGTAATGTATTCATCCTGCTCCAGCTCCTTTTCTAGATTGTGCTGCACTGTGCCAGAATACCTTCAACTGCCAAATTTGCAAAAACTAGATTCTGAGCATGTTCTCATTGTTTGCTGTTGTAATTGCACCCAATTTAAACAAATTAAAGGATCAAGTGATCATTGACAAATTCTTTGAAATTGAAACTCAGATGTGTTTTTATTTAAAGGAACATACTGCACTATCTGTTGTCCTGTCATTTAAAAACAGCATAAAATGGAAAGCGAAGTTAAAACTTCTATTCTTACTTGTCCAGTACTTTGCAAAAAATAGATGCTGAAACATAAAATATGTTGATCAATTTACTTTAATTTGACTTTTATTTCGTAGCACACACACTTGTTTTTCCTGGAATAGCTCTAACAGGGGTCTCTCGCTGTATCATCATTTACCTGTTTGAATTCAGCTGTGGAACATACAGTAATCCCAGATGAAATTTACTTGAAATGGGAACACAATGGTTTATTCTAAGGTGTGTGTTGAATATTCATGTTGAACAACACCCATGTGAGCTCAGCACTGTATAAACTCTCTGTTCATTGTCCGCCTCCTTCCTGGGAGTATTTCTTGTGCTGTGCAGTGCGCTGCCACCAGAGGTTTTACCAAACTAAACAAGTGGCCAGGCAAGCTAATGCCTGGATACAAAGGTATTTTACTGTGCCTGATGAAATATTTACCACCTAAATTCAAGTATTAAAAAACTACTTTCCTAGGTAGCTGCTTTCTTACAGTGTGTAATATACAAGCACAGGATATGTTAATGTATTAACTGCTTTAGAGTTTGGCATCTTGAATGTCTCTCATGCTGTCCCTCACTCTTTCTCTGTGTGAGTGATAGTTCTCAGTAGCTCCTGTCAGTCTGTCAAGAATTTAACTGATACACAACACAGCATTTCACTCAAGCTTGGCTTAAAGCGCTTAAAGGTCCAGTGCGTAGGATTTAGGGCCAGAAATGGAAGATAACAATCATTATGTTTACAATTATGTTTACAGTCATTTATACTAAGAATCATTTTGTTTTTGGTACCTTAGACGGAGCCTTTCATAACTACAGAGGGAGCAGGTCCTCTGCATTAATCTACTATTTAGACATGGAGATGCTCAACCTTGCTTACAGTTTTGCCCAGTGGCCACTGGGAGGATTGCAGCTAAAAAATCCCCTGCAGCCCAGAAAGTGTTTTCCCGTTCCCAGCGCGAGAAACTCTACTGTGCATATTCAGTGGGCCGCATAACCAGGGAGTAAAGCTGGAAGCTAGAAAACTTTTTTGGCATATGTGCCAAGCGAGCAATTCTGATTCGAATAGGCGCCATCTTTGCACTAGGGGCCTACTTCTTCTTTGCAAATCTATGGTCCTCTTCCACCGAGTCCATCATGTGTCACATGTATTTCTACAGTAGCCAAGAACTTACAAGCCTAACACTGAGTCTAGGGCCATTCGCGCTTTTTACGTTTTAGCAGCCACTGTGGGGAAGGGTGAGGCAAGGGGTGTTCAGTTGGTTGCAATCTGCAACCTCACCAAACAACGCCAGTAATTCCTCCACACTGGGCCTTTAAAACTGATCCAATAGCCTTACAGGACACCTCCTGCTAAACTTTCTACACTCATCTTCACACCCCCCACTGCCTTCAAATCACAGGGAAAAAGTTTTGAATGATAAACTGCATTCACAACTTTCTGTGACCATTTCAAAAAATGAGTTAAAAAATGAGTCTCAAGTGTTTTTGTAGCCATTTCAGAAATCCCATCTCCCTTTCTCTTAGTGGACCTCATGTGGTGGCCTTACAATACTTGAAGATCTTTATTTCCTCTTTTTTTTACCCAAGCACCAGTGCCCTCATGCTGCGGTTGGCTTTTAGATTTTTTGGCTCCGCTCGGCTGGGCACAGCGTGCTTGTCTGGGTCTCATTAGAGAGTCTTTAAGTGACACAGGCATGACCCTGAACACGAGCTGGCACAATGCGTCAGCCCCCAGCCGCTTAAGTGGCAGATCGGGAATCACTCAGCCAAGGCTCACTCATTTAATGTTGGGTTTTTTCAGAGAGAGCGAGCATGGGGGCAATTTGCTGTGTTTGCTTGTGTGCGTATGTGTTTTACAAATCAGCTGTCAAAAGTTTTACATATCACTTTCAGGTCCCGTAGCAGATGTTGTGCCACGAGCTGATTCACTAAGATGGAAAGCAGATAGCACACATGGTAACCACTCAATATGTATTAAAGAAACTTAGCAAATTTGTTTTCTGAGATGCCACGTCGTCTGTTCACCAGAAGAGTTTTGGAGTGGAAATGAGAAGGGAAGAAAGTGTAACAGTGAGGGGGAGGGAACTGATGGAGCGAGGTTTATACATGACTGCTTTAACATTCGTAGGGGACCGGAGAATTTCATAGTAGGATGATTTCCCTCTGCCTTGGGCTTCCCATTTAGATATTCTAAGATGACACTGGCTGCATGGTCATGAATATTTGAGAACA
Organism: Pagrus major; assembly: GCF_040436345.1. Classification (NCBI taxonomy): domain Eukaryota; kingdom Metazoa; phylum Chordata; class Actinopteri; order Spariformes; family Sparidae; genus Pagrus; species Pagrus major. The sequence goes on from NC_133215.1 coordinate 13,166,609, forward strand.
CGCACTGGGCTGAGAGGACGATAAGTGAGGGAGTGGAGGTGTGAGAAGGAGCGCGACGGGGTTAGATATCTCTCAGGTGTAAGTGATCCCCCCCCCAAGCCCTGGTTGTCAAAGGATGACAGGCTAGCCTTACTTTGTCACTGATGTCTTACCTGCAACTGCACTCTGAATGCCTCCCAGGGGCAATAAATTCCCTTTTCAGCTCGCATTCTGATCTCTGAATCAAGAAATATTCACTCTGGCTGAAAAGAAGTTACTTCACAGAGATCACTTCATTTAAAGCAATTTTATCAAAGGCTCAGCCAAATCTTTGAGTGTAATGCCTTAAACAAAGATGATTCAAAGTATAACTAATTTGCTGCAGCTTGACTCGAACATTGTTAAAATGAGAAACAAGAGAAAGCCATATCAGACAGTCATGGTAGCGAGCACAAAATGATTGTAATTACATTTCAAATACAGGCTAGAGGTTCGAGTATAAAACAGCTTTTACCTGCATTGGAGGTTGGAGTGGAAGATGGGGTCAGACAAGCCATTTAGGGCTCTTGGATTAAATCTCAGTGGCCAATCATTATCTTTAAAGTTCATCAGAAATCATCCCAGAGAGGTGTGATAAACAGAGGCCTGGAGTTAAAAGCATATGAAAGAGGCAAATAAGATTCGTTGTGTGTGTTGCGCGCATTATGTTTGTGCTCACTTACCTCTGTGAAGACGCTTGAAGACACCCTGCTAATGACAGACCTGTGGTTTGTTGTCAGTGCAAACCTATTACTGAGTGTTCTTGTGGTATGAAGGGATAGGACAGCTGCTTCTGGAAGAGCTCTTCTCTCTAATCACAGCCTCATTTGTCCTGCCTTTGCTCTCTGCAATCTGGAATGAATGTGTAATGCAGTTTTCAGTTTGCATTCCTATTACCGGCCATGGTGAGGAATTTTGATTGGTTCCTGCGATGTGCACCGTAGTGTGACAAACAAAAGACCTCATCTGAGTAAAACAGGAAAATGGCGCATGTCCGGTCATTCCCATAAAGCCGCCATAAAATGTATTCAATCAAATAAAACACAAGCACAGGGGTTTTTACTGTGTTGCTATAATGGCCATTTCCTTCTCTGGCCGCCACAAGCACCCTGATGAACACACACATACACACTCACACATCTGCGCTAAAAGGATAAAGCAAGATATCTTTGATTCAGGGGGCAACGGAGAAAGAGCTGATCAAAGTTCCATCTCAAACTGCTGGCCTGCTTGACACACACATATGCAGGATACACACACACGCACACACACACACACACACACACACACACACACACACACACATACGCTGAGAAAATTGGATAGAGGTTTTATGAGAGGAGTCCTAAAGCTTGGTAGGATGAGGAATTGTTGGATTTTTTTCAGTGGGTCCCTTGTTTGAACTTTTATATCAGTTCAGATATGATTTTGAAAAAGACAATCCATTTGTTCTCCCTCCTTATGTAGTAACAGTCGAGACTTTGGGTCCGAAATCAGGAACAGGATGAACTCACTCCAGTTGTTTGTACCCTGGAAGCATTTTATTATCAGTAAATAGATGATGTGCAGCAAGATACCAAAGGGAAGTCATAACAGCCCTGTGCTTATTTGAATAACTGTCGCATTCCCAACCACCTAGTGTATCCTAAGGAAGAAACACAGTAACATTGATATAAGCCAATGAGTTGGGCTAGGCTTGGGCCACCATCGACTACTGAGCCCTGTACCATCGTATCATCACAATTTTAAAGGTCCCTACCAGAGAGCACTAAAAAGCAGTGTGTCCCCTCAGAGATGCCGTTTGGAACATGTGGGAGAGAAAATTAAAAGTTTGTTATTTATTATTATTATTTTCTTATTAAATCTGCTCAGTTAGGGAATCCGAGGATGCTTGGTTACATTAGTGGCACCAGTGTTTTCTTTTCTGCGAGCTGCTGTCAATGTGTTTCTCTCAAACGTTCCCTCGTTATTTGTGTTTTCTTAGCTAAGCTTTCTCAATATAGATGGCAAACTTTGTTTCAAGCTTCTGAGGCTGAACACAGCTAAGTTACAGACATGTGGTGCAGAGACGAAGATCCTTTTAAATGCTGCACAGGGATGTATGTAGGTGGTGACAGGCGACAGTTTTCTTGCCTGGTTGAGATCGGTGGGTCAGAGCGACAGCAGCAACAGCTGTGACTACAGTGATGTGCTAATGAGCAACTCCTGCCTTAAGGCAACTATGAGAAGGTACACTACCTCAAATTCAAAATCACATATTCATCCATCGCCGTTGTTTCAATGTGGACATCCTCATGTGCTAGACATCGCACAACCCTAGGTGTTACTCAGATATTCACAAGCAAAAATACTTTTCTCACTTGTTAGAAAATTATTACAAGTTACAACAATACCATTTACAATATTGTATTGACTGTTGTAAATTCGCTTATTCTGCTTATTCTACCTAATTTGAGAACTGTTTGGCAGATATTAGCCACATCTCAGGAGGCAGTTTGAGCAGCCACTGTTCCATGGTGAATTGTCGCTCCAATTATGAACTGCTGAAGTATGGAGAATCCCAGCCCCAGTTAATCCTGCCCTGTCAATAATCATGATGTGTAAAAGGCGGTGTCTTGACATATTTTTGGCGCAGCCACTTGCTTTTAGCTGGATGAGTGTCAATGTGGTGGGAATTTTCTGTAAGTGCACAAGTTTACTGCCAGAAAGGGAGAGGGGGGGAGAGAAAATGGAAGCAGACAGTGAGAGAGGGCTAGAGGATACACGCACATGCATGCATGCACGCACTCGCGCACACTCGCACAAACACACTGAAACAGAGAAACACACTTTTACAAGAACCAATCTCAGAGATATCCAAGAAAGGTCTTGGTAGTGATTGGGTGGACAGCTGAGCAGTGATAACCTACGAGAGTAACAGTCCTCAGATAAGGACTGTCTCCTGTCTGATGGCCACTTTGCTTCCCTCACCATCATTGTGGCAATGTCAGCCAATGTCACAAGTGCTGAAAAGTACTGCTGTTCAAGTCGGCAATACTAAAATTAGTCAAACTAGTGACCTCTTGCTTTTTCTCGCTCCCTGGGAATCGTGCCAAGCAGAAAATGCGAAATGATTTAATGGTACTGTTGGTATTAGATCTGCCGCTGTAATGGATGCATACTTTTCATGCCCAATTAAAGTTATATCAACACAGAAAAACACAGAGACTATCAATATATAACAGTGTTTCATTCTTTATTAAACTAGGTCTGTTTGGGGTTTTTTTTCTGCAAAATGCAGCTTTATTCAGAGCCTCCTTTATGATAATTGTCGTTGTAATCTCAAAACAATGTTTTTATTATTGCTTGCAACATTTATCAGAATCAGCTTTATTGACCAAGTGAGTATACAGTACATTCACAGAATCTGACTATACTACTTTTAGCTTGATCTCAGTATGCTTACACAGGAATAGACATAACAGATAAAAACAAAGACAACAAAGCTGAACAAATGAAGGCAAAGAATATGCAGAAATGTTATGTACACAAGTATGTGTAAATATATATAAACAATATCTAAAAAGCACCAATATTTGATTTTTCACACCTAACTTGTGTTCAGTTTTTGTTTTAAGGTAACCTTTAACATGTGTAGTAATTTTTTGTCATTGTTTGTTTAGGGTGTGAACATAGTGCTTTCTTTGAGTGATATACTTCCACACCTGTTCTCAGCTTCCCAGCACAACCATAGTGAATGGTACATGTACTGCACTTAAACTGAGCTTTACTACTTCTCGAATGACCAAAGTGCTTTTCGATTTGCCTTTCATTCTCAGACAATCATCAGGACTGTCTTGCTTAAAGGGAATCAAATCACCAAACCTGCGATTAATGGCCGACTCTTTGGCCACAGAAGCCTTTATAAGTCTGATAGCCTGAGCTGTCGGCCACTGAGAAGCTCCACTGGTACAGCTGGGGTTAAGGGTCTTGCCCAGGAGCACCACAGTGGTAAAATGAGGGTGGATAAGCGCTGCTCTTTAACCTTTCCAGCAGATTTAGTCTGCTGGGTTTCAGGATTAAACCAGCTGCTTTTTCTTAGGTCCTGTTCACACGTACTTATTAAAAGGTTTTTCTATCTGTTTTGGCCTTTCATACACACTGAAAGCTTTTGGAGAACTTCTTCTAGGGTGAAGATATTCAGAAACTGCATTGTCAGTGTTTACACCTGGACGTACAGAAACAGAGATTTTTGAAAACAATGACGCAGGCACACACGTGTATCAGTGTATGTAGCATCATCAAAAAATGTGAACTCAGAGTATGTGTTATGGTATTGTATGGTATTAAGTGTTTGAGTTTGTACATTGACAGATTGGACATTATATTATATATTTTCAAACAAACATTGATAATTCAAGAATGGAAAGACAGAAAAAAAAGATGCTTACAACATTTTCCCGACAAAATAGTAATATCCAGGAAGATTCTGTGAAGAGCACTCATGTTTCCCTGCCTCTTTCAAAGTATGTTCTGTAGCTAAGTGACCGACCAGAGTATAGAATCTGCTTCTTGTTTACAACAGCATGAGCATGCCCAGTGTACGTGAATGGCCATGGATATGCGTTTTCAGATGCGTTGATTGGACGGAGATGATTTCTGTAATCTGTTCTTTTTTTTGTAACTCTATTTCCAAAAATGCCTGTGTAAGCGTGGACAAGGCCTTAGACTGTATAGGGAAACAGAATATGCCATGCCAGCCTGAGACATGAAGGGGGTATTCAATAATCCTCAAAATGGGTGAATCAGAGATCCATGTTAAAGATATTGTGTGCAAATTAACAAATTCTACTTTGACTTTCATCAGCAGGTGGGTTGAATTGTCTGACCTTTCAGTCAATCAAACGCTTGTGAATTCATTTTTGAAAATTTAGCAGAGGTGTGACTTCTGCCAATCACAGCAGAGAGCTCTGTGGATGGTGACAGGTTTGACATTTGTCAATCACGACAATGGCAAGCAAGCCACATGGATGGGAGCAAGTCATAACAGTGGGAACTTGAGGGGCGGCTTAGGGCATCGCTTGTGGGCGTGTGTGTGTGTGTGTGTGAGAGAGAGAGAGAGAGAGAGAGAGAGAGAAAGAAATTCTTGGCTTTCAGCATGCAGCTATGATGCGTAGTAAAACTTTCACCAGGGAGAAGAGCTGCAGTCTCAGTGATTATGATATGATATACTGTACATAGAAGTTTTATTTTTGCCACTCTCACATTCTACACATTCCAACTGGCCATAAATTATCCTCATTTATGAGCATTTAATTTTCCTATTCTACCCAGGCAGGCAACAAAGAGGGCATTTGATTGATTGCACAATTATACTTGTGTGAACTTCTGTGAACCTCTAGTTGCCTCTCCAAATCTGGAAATTGCCTCTCTTTTATTTGCCCTGCAGCCATCGGGCATTACAGAGTGTCTTTAGAAATGCTCTTTTAAAAATTCTCCTTGATTTCAGCTCATTTTACTAAGTTACATTTTTTGTGCTATGACAGCCTCGCTAATTATTCTCTTCATTACTGAGCCTCTGATTTTGTTTTTAACACTGCGCCTATGAGTGTTGCCAATGGCCTCAGCATTTCAGCCCCATTATAAGCAAAAGTGAGACGATAAAACATCAGGCGAGAAAGGAGAGAGGAACCTGTTTTGCCTTGTGTGATAATTGGTGTAGCAGAAATAAAACACCTCTGGAAGAGACTTTTGCCCTAAGTGCTTGAGCTACATTAAAGCAGCTGGAGAGTACTGATGAAGGGGCCCGTTGCAAGGAAAATGTATGGATAAGTGGCAGATATTAGAGGGGTAATGCCTGTCTTGTTTGTGAACACAGCCTGCAAATCAAGCTCATCATTAAGACACCATGGCAGCTTTTAATATTATGGATTCAGAATATATGCTTTATGGCAAGCCTCCAAAACCCGAATGGGATTTGCCTTTCATAAGACCGTTTGACATAGTAATGAATTAAAGTGCTTCTTCACTGTGAAGTTCCATACAGATGTGGTGAGATTGCCCTCAAAGCCCTGAAAGAACGGCTCTGCCTGCTTTTTCTTATTAAAAAGAAAATCCTGTTAACTTTAGCACACTTGTAAAAGTGTTGGAGCCAGACGGATGACAATTGAGGGGGAATAAATGGTCCCCGACCCTGGAGAATAGAAGGTTTAAACACTCTAAAGCATTTTTATTGACAACTGAGCACTCGCTCTGCCATGTCAGGTTAACACTACATATGTCTCTCATGGCATCTGAAAAGCCCTATGGACAGGCTATTAGAAGCGTAACATGTCACGCTGAAGTGATGTGTTCGAAAATATCTCAAGCTCTCTCCTCTGAAGTGCTTTCTCACTGTAATGATATCATTTTCACTGGCTGACAATACTTCAAGCTCCTGTTTACTGTATTTAGGAAGGCACCAGATAATTACTTTGTTTTCCCACATTGTTTCCCCCCACTGCGTTGTCATGCACTTCAATAAAGTGACTCATCGTGCCAATGAATATTTACAATTGTTGGAAATTAAGTGCACTCTAGGTTTTGTTGTGAGGGTACGTGCAGTCATTTGTGAAAATAGTTGTTGGAATAGTGCACACTCATTAAAAGCAACCAACTAAATCTAAGCAGAGAAGCTAATTACTTATAAAACTGCTGAGCTGATGTCTGGTGCTGGTGCCATGAGGAGACGCCCTTTCCTTCCAGGGCAAAGCCACAAGTTAACCCAAGTGAAGTACACCAGTAAACAGTCTATTTAAATACAAGTATTACCAAGATGCCTTACTGGAGATGTGAGTTAAGTGCCAATGAATTGAGTGTATTTTTATTAGTATTTATTTTATTGGTACATCTTGTAACTCTGTAAAAACAACACTGCATTTACAGGTGATTTAGTTACGTTTCGAAAAAACTGTGTAACTGCACCCAAACACACAACAAAAGCAACTTGCATAAGTGTACAGAAAATAAAGGGAAGGACAAAACTAATCAATGTGAATGTAAAGTTGTGCACATGAATGCACTACAAAACAAAAGTGCTATGTACAGACGAGTAAATATAGAAGCATTCAGAAAAATGGAGGGACAAAACAAATAAGAAAAGAATTAAGGGACTACCTCTACATTTTGGAAAATACACTTAGTCACTGGGTTGCCAAGAGTTTTGATGAGAAGATCAATACCACTCTCACATTTGTCTGTTCAATATGAAGCTGGAAACAGCCACTGCTTTGCTCAGCCTGGCATAAATACCGGAAACTGGAGAAAACCACCAGCCTGGCTCCGTCCAAGGTAGCAAAATCCGATTAAAGCTCATTAATTAACTCATTATAACTTGTTTGTTTAACCAGAACAAAGATAAAAGTGTAAAAACAACAACACGGTAACATGGCGGCCAACTTCTAACAGCAGCACATTAGAGACAGACTCCTTATGTTTTTACCTTTACAGTAAGAGACCAGTATACACGGAGTAAATGTACCATTTCAGTAACAGGTCACTGAATAAAATAGCTTCCAACATCTTTGATAAAGTGGTATATACTGCAATTCATTTTCAGTTGGATGAAAAGAGCACTTTATTTTAAGATTTGTTAAAAGATATGTTATGTAGTCATATTATCCCATATGTTCCCAACAATGTTCAAACCCAGAGAAATCCACAGTTTACTCGAGGGAATTTGGCGAACATAATGCGAATAAACCTTTAAAACATGACCTCATCTGTGAACATTTGTGCCTGAGTCACATCAGATAGATTTTCATTAGCAGTGGTGGTTGTTTAATGGTGTATACATCAACAGTGAAGAGAGTTTGATGGCAGAAACATTTGTGTTCATTTGCATTACTCATGCAGTGTTTGTCTGCCCTAAACAGCCAGTTCAGTTGTGCAGTAGGGTAAACTAATCTTAGCAAGCAACGATGTCTGTATGGTGAAATTCAGGACAACTCTCTTTGAACTCAGTCACCAGACTCCAGTTCTTTCTCTTCTTCTCCCCTCTCCTCTCTGTAATGATGTTCATGAAGTAAAGTACATTTCCTTCCTGCTCAAGCTGACAGTCAGCATTACAGTACACAAACAGAGCTCAGCTCTTGGCTAGTCTGTTAATAAGTGCATAGTTAACTGATAATAAATGCATAATAAAGTGTGTTTAACACAGGTTTAACACAGACATAAGGTAAGTTTCTTCAACTCAATAAATGTGTTAGTTATTTGCTATTATTAACACTCATATTATCATCATATTAATGTTAGTAAGCATCTTGAAGGACGTATAAGGGCCTTATTACCTATTAACTTACACTTATTTAAAAATTAATTTAAGGTGTCACCAACACATTGCTGTCTAATTTAAGCTAAACTAAGCTTACTTGCTGCTGGCTCCAGCTTCATATCTACTCTAAAAACATGTGAGTGGTATCAATCCTCTCATGAAACCCTCTGCCACAAAGCGAAAAAAGCATATTTACCAAAATGTTAAACTATTCCTTTAAAGAAGAAGAGGGGTACATTTATATAGATTATATTCATATAACATAATTTTCAGCAGGATCAAACTGACATTCCTTTACAGTCAGCTATAAATCAGGATGAATTCATTGATTATAAAAAGAAAACAGGAACTGCTTGCGCTTGTTTTTTTGTTTTTTTTCTGAAGGCCATAGGATGAAAAGGTTATGGACTTGTACAATACTATTCAGGCTAAATCTCACATAATTTATTACCATGCATGTAAATCACAGTATTTTCTTTTGGCACATAGCTGACATGCATATAAATGAAGCACTTCAAATTGCCTTATCAAGCACCAGGTAACCACTTGATGCTGTAAGTGCACCTTTCCAGGAAACCTCCTCTTTGTCATAACCCTTCCCAAAACCCTTCGCCTGTATAATCCTACTCCAATCTCCTCAAGGTGGGATTTGTCTGGATCAATTTCATAATGCATTATTCATTTGAGAATTTAATCAAATATCTCCTCTACCAATCAGCCCAACCCACACTCCTCCTAACCCTCCCTCGCTTCTCCACCCATCATATCAGTGATTGTTAGTGTCACCTGCAATAGCAGATTATCAGCCAAATGAATTACTGGGTCACAGGTGAATTAGACGCTCGGCTGACTGTAATCTTTTTTTCTCCGGCAAAAGTAGCTTAGTGTAAGTTAGTTTTTCTTTTTTTTTTTTTTTGAGATGGAGAGGGGGAGAGAGGAAGAGAGAAAAAAGTGCTTGAGAAAATCCCCTTTCTGCCTGGCTTCCCGCGGGTTTCTGCAGTGTAATGGTTTCCTTTGAGAGGCACTGGTGGAAAGTGCTGATGCTTGTTGGCTGTGTGTGTGTGTGTGTGTGTGTGTGTGTGTGTGTGTGTGTGTGTGCGTGTGCGTGTGTGTGTGTAAAGGCAGCTATTTTCCATGGCTAACTGAGCCACTGATGAGCTTGCCAGCCAGGCCAGGGTCTTGTGTAGTGTGTGAGTTTTTTGTGTGTCTGCACATGTGTAAGCCCGTGGGCAAGCAGCATTCATAATCGAGTGTGTAGGTGTCAACCCACAATGTAGTCGTTCTGGGTGAGTGCAATTAAAACCCTACAGTAGGTAGATTAAGATGGATGTAATATAGCATTTTATGACAGTAATTCATAACTTTCCATATCTGGCTGATCATCGCCGCATGCCAACATTTAAGTACATCACCACTTGCACAGCAGTCTGCCTTCTACGTTTGTTGATGAAGATAATGACATTGCTTTTCCCCTCCTCTCCTCACTCAGGAGGACTGAAAAGTAAATGAGTGTGGGGCAGTGGGGTTGTTGTCGCGTTCTCTTTAGCGCAGATGGAATTATATGATAATCAGAAATCAGCCAACATTGTTCCCCGTCTACATACCCAAAGAGGGTGGGAAGCTTTTAAAAATCTCAAAGAGACGTTTTTTCCGCTCCCCAGGAAATACAAATATATTTGTTTTGATCTTATCTTATTTTTTTATGCACTATTCATGAAGGTACACAAAAAACCACACAGTTTCTGAATCTATTCATCTGCTATCTCATAGCCACCAAGGACAAATTCTACTTTCACATAAGCAGTATATTTAGTTCAAAAGGCTCTGTTGTCGGTGTTGTTCCACATCAACTGGCAAATATGTCATTTAGGCAACTAATATGTCTATGGTGTGCTGAGGAACAAAAATAGCTTGCGGCTGTTGCACTTCTCCCACTCTTTCCTGCATCTTGTTGTTTACTAAGTCAAGGTGATGCTAGCCGTCTGAAATTGTAGCTTCTGTATGGACTTAGCTTTACGTTATCCAAAGGGAAGGGGGAAGGGGCAGGAGAGCTTCTTCTGAAACTCCCACACAGCAGGAGCGAGTGTTCTGCCAGAGCTTTTAAGCTACAGTTTGCAGCCACCTCTTGCACCATAACTGAACCACAGACACTCACTGACATCCCTGACACTGGGTATTTTTTTTTGTTTATTTTTTTTATTTTTTTCACAGAGCAAATGATGTCAAAGATGACTAAAAGTAAAACATAACATTTCACACAAGTTTAAACACAACACAGAGAACACATAAGCGCAGAGATCACACAGTCTTTTTATTTTCTAATAAAAGTTTATGCTTGATGGTATTTATCTATAGTAAGGATAGTGATTAGTACTAAAGCACTACCTACTGTTGGAGAAATATTGCAGGAAGAGCTGTCCACCCACACAGAGCTTTGACCTCCATTTGCTCCCACTCGCAATGTATGGCTGCAAAATCCACATGATTGTGTTTGAGTCTTGCTCCCAGCTACACTAGTTGCACTGTATCCTGAGGGCAGAGCTCATTGTATTCCAACATATATGTTCAGCAAGGATTCAGCATGCCTTGGATTGACTGTACAGTGAAGTCATTGAGGAGCTGGCTCTCTAGATTATTACAGGGCATCAATCCCTGTCTGTCTGCCTGTCTAGGCTGTTAACCACCTCTGGGCTGCACCACTGATCTCCGTAATTGTCTCGCACTCTTCAAAGGGAGCTGAGAGTTGGTTTGATCCGAGCTGTTTACTTTCACAGCCCCTATAGCCCTGCTCTCTGAAGAAGAGAGCTATCAACCACTTCAGGCATGAGCTAGCATATTATAGTACTATTACTGTGCATGCACTTGTGTTTGTGTGTGTGTGTGTGTGTGTGTGTGTGTGTGTGAGAGAGAGAGAGAGAGAGAAAAAGAAAGTGAGAGAGAGAAACTCAACCATAGCCTGTAGCCTTACAGGCCTGGGGGCAAGCTAGCAGCTTCTTGCTGTTACATAAGGACAGGGAATTGCAACCTGCACATTCCCTGTTATCTATCCATGGGTATTACTACACTGAACCCTATGTTGTAACTCTGCTGTGCACACAATTACAGGCTTCATCACCTATTGGTTTTCTAAGAAAATGCTTTCCTAATGCCAGACACCGACAGCTTCACACCAATGCTATGACCAAGATAACGCAGTTGATGTGAACAACAGGATGTTAAGTTAGCAGCATGCTTTGTGGGTGATAAAATGATAAAGAGCATCCTTTCACCGCTTTGCATGCAACTTCTCTCCATCGCTGCATTTGTGGGCTCGACTTGAACCGCAGAGTCAGAGAAGGGGAAGTTTGCTAACCACAGCCTCCATCAGGTTGAGCTGATAGCAGCTTGCACGAAGTAGGTGACTATAAATGATAAATACTCAGTGATACTTGCTCAAATGCAAACAAAGTTGATGGACAGTGTTTCCCGGATGTCAAACTTTTAATGTGAAGAGAACCATGTTATCATCACATCTTGTCTTTGCTGCTTACATTCCCTACCCTACCATTATTTATTGGGTGTATACTTGTATATAGACAGTTATATTTGGATAAATATAACTGTATATATGATTTTATTTATTGTTTTTATCTCATAAAGCTTCATTCATAACTTTTACATTCAGTTTCAACATTTGTTTTGCAGCAATCTAACAGCATCAGAAATTACATTTATCCAACACCCAGGTGAACACGTTAATTTTCGCCCCTCGTTGGACGCTACGCTATGATGTGTGTTGAAGTTAAGGCCTCTGGCTTGTTAATACTTTTCCATCTGTCTCTGTTCAAGCAGCTCAAACATCGTTCAGTTGACGCTGATTTTGAAAGAGAGACGGATACAAAAAGGTAATAAAAAAGTGACCACCCTTAGGGGCTTCAATGGCACTGACTGAGCCTTGTCAGCCGCCTGGTCAATACAGCGCAACTCTCAACAGATTTGAGAAAGAGGCAAAATGACTCATTCCTCCACCACTGTGTCTGATTCTGAATTTTATCAATTAAGACTATTTAAAACAAAATTTTACGTCTTCTGGATGTAGTCTGATGAGGTGTGTGATCTACTGTACTGACAAAAGTGACCCACTAGACAAAAAACATTGAGGCATACTGGTTTCATGGCAGTGGGAAAAGAGTCAAGCACCTATTTTTGGCTGGTTTACCCGCTTTTTATAAAAACCTGCATAAGCATGCTAATTTTGGTGTAAAAGTGGTATAATAGTGAAGTACTTAAGCTGTTCCAAAAAAAGAGATCATATTACTTATTACTTATAATTGCATTTACTTGGCTCTCCATTTAATCCGATGAATCACACTTATTCAAATTAAGGATTTTGTTTGAAGGTCTTTTTTATATTTTTGGGGTGATGACATAAAATACGATGACAGACATTTGAAGCTTCATTTGAAAACCTCAGTAGAAGCTTAAAATTATATTTGGTACCACTCTGTATCCTATTCCTGTCTAAATTTATAAATGTTCCATATGTGTCCAGCGTGAAGGAACAAGTTTAATTTTGTTGTGCAACCCGGTGTTGTATAATGAAGAATAAATTAGCCTATCAACCTATAAAGTAAATGTATGATTATGTGGATAAGTCTTATTTGCTGACAGAAAGGGAAAGGTGTCTGTTAAAGTGCAACTCTATCAAAACTGCTTCAAGTTTGCCGTGCTGTAATCTAAATATGGTAGTGAAGTCAGTAAAGGGGATTTGAATGGGCTGTACAGTCTTTGGACCTGCTACCAAGTCATGTTTACAGACTGTGAGTGAGGGAGCCTTGATTTTTATCACCTAGTCTGCAGTGGGGTTAGCCATTAAAGTTTATAGACCAAAGAAGCGAGTGAGTGAGGGTGAAGGCATTGGTAGTGTGCTTCCAGTGTACCAAGGGCAGGCTGCATGTGCCACAGCGTGAGTTTCTTTTTCACCCTACCTGCAGCTTTGTCTGCGAGATATAGACGTGGACGCGGGAATCTGATCTAGTGTTACTCGAGCACACCCTTATCGTTCTGTGTGCCTGGTGTGGTACTTGGAGGCTGCCTGGAGAAAACCTGAGCTGCCTGATTGTTGGCCTAGCACCAAAAGTACGCAGCCAGAACATGATTAAGTAAGCAAGCGCAGGGACAGAGGGAGGGAGATGTGAAAAACTAACAGAGCGGTAGGAAGGGCTTCTTTTTAGGGGCAAGCATTGACAAGCTGAAAGAATGTATGTGAGAGCAGGTATGAACACTGTTTTCTCTTGCCTCTCGTCTTCCCTCTGTGACAGAGAAACACAGATATTTGGGAACCTTAAAGCGTTTTGTGAGGAAGAGGGATATTAACTTGTCCGCCGCTCTGCAGCGTTTATCATACTTGGCTCTATAGATCGCTCTGTACTTACTGTAACTGCAGGAAAAGCAATTGTAAAAGGAGTTTCCCAAGTCTCTCAGCAGTCAACTCTCAGTGAGTATTTACCTTTGCGGCCCAAAAAGTCCATCCTCTTTTGTGTGCTTGTCAAGTACTTGAGTCAGGTGCAAAAATCTATTTTTGGTTACTATAGTTTTAGAGCAGAATGTTTGTCTTTTTAAATGTTTTTGCAAAGCAGGAGAGTATTTTCAGTGTAATTAAACATATTCAACGACCAATGACAGCCACTCGCAGCGCTGACGGAAAGCTGCATCTATACTTTCTTTTACCCCCTTCTGTGTTTGGATTACATGTCATTTTGCTGAATTGTCTGCAGAGGCATACATGAAATGTGACATTATCTGATTGAAAAGCAAATTTCACAGGCCCAGAAAAAATCCTGCTCTGGCATACTGCAGGGATACAATGGTAAAAATAGCACGCAAGAGAGTCTGGCAAATTCATTCAATGGAAAATTTCCAGCCCCCCCAAAATATGGAGACTTTGTATTCTGTGCAGTGCTATCAAAGATGGCATAATAGGCTTGGATAATGATTGAGTTTGTTGTCACTGTGGCTCATATTTCAGCACAGCGAGCTGTATTCTTCAAACAGCTGGCTAATTAAACTAGCAAATGCATTAAGTATTGACAAAACTGCACCATTGTAGCAACAATTTCAGCTTCACTCAGATATTAAAATATTGATTTAGTTCGTAATCATAATGCACAGTAATGTATCCCTTGTTGTTGTTGCTTCTCATCTTTAATTCAGTTTAGATATGGATTTTTTTCTTAAAGCCTTCATGTGTTCTCACGGTATTTTACACTTGTCTGACTCCAAAGTGAGATAAGAATTATCACTGAATTATGTGAGCACAGAAGTTAAGTCATGGAAAGCTATGCCAATTAAGAGCTCACTTCCAAGATTTTACACTCAATAATCTTACTGGAGTTGAAAAAGATTAAAGTTTAGCTTTCATTTGATCAAAACTAGACCCAGAAGGCATTCATCTCTCCCGTTTCGGTTTCATGTTTGCACGAGTCATACCTTTTGTTTTACAGTAGGTGCGCTTGGTGCCTTTGATACATTTCAAAAGTTATTCAAAAAGCAGGCAAAAATAGTACAAGCGATTAATAAGGCATGCAAAGGCAACAAAAACACTGGAACACATCAAAGTATTTTGTATCTGAGTACAAATCAGTATTATTACACTCAGATAAGCCTGCCTCACATTACTTAAAGTGCACACACATTGCCTTAGGATCAGCATGAGTAACAAAACAAGAAGTACACAGCATCTGGAGCCTGCTATGATTTCCCAGACAGGTCAGACTATATTAAAACAATCCCTTAGGAGCTGATTATATCCAACAGATCTCTGTATCAAAACTCAGATGCAGAGCAGTCCATATTGGAGTGTAAGACAACACTCATTGTTTCAGTACCATGTTTTGGAGGAGACTTTTTGAAGATATGAAACACTTTCAGACTAATCCAGTTGTGAAAACAAAGATAGGGATGGTCCAACGAGAAGAGAATTCTCATTCTTGAAACCTCTTTCTCTTACAGTGAATCATGAAAGACTTCCATTCAAACAGGGGGGGCTTCCTGAAAACTTTGGGCTGACTAACTCTAAAAGCCTCACTATAAATAGACTTAAAGAAACATGCTAGCCTAGCAACAATAAGGCTAAAAACAACCCATAATGCAAGACTGTTATGTAACACCACCTGCACTTCCTCAAGCATAATTTCAAGAAAAATATACTTTCATATATCCATGTTGATACGGTAAAATTCTTTGTCTTTGTACAAGTGAGAGACAATGTCAGCGTTGGTTGATTGTCCCTTTCATGCAAACTGTTGGTAATGCAATGAAGAAATAGATGGGGAAGGGCAAAAGGGGGTGAGCTCAGGTCTGGCTGCATCTCTGTCTGCAGAACTTCCTTTTTTTCTTTTTAGCAGATCAGAAGCAGGGGAATGAGGTCAAGGTAGAGAACCATGAAAAGAATAAGTCAGGGAAGAATGAGAGGACAATGTCGAGGGTAGGCAGCTAAAAATGAGAACCCACCCGGGGAAAACACAGCCGCCTGTTTCTGTCCATGCTTGTCTGAGTTTGGAGGTGACTGGTCGTCTAAGATCCCTTGTCGCTGTCTGCACGAAAACGTCAGCTGCCACTGGCATTTGTTCAATGATCTTTACATGGGCTAACACATCCACTGCCTTCAGATTCATACGAGGTCCATGAATAATGTGTGTGTGCATGTGCAGTGGCGATAGTGTTCAACTGGCTGTGAGTGCTGGTTAAAAAAAAAAAAAAAATGCTAAAAAGCAGGAATTAACAAGTACTTAGGCTTATTCTCTTTGCACATTTTCACTGTGGTAGGTAGCTTGTGCTCCTCTCGCTGAAGACCAATCCCTGCCTGTCTAACTTTGCTTTTCAGGAACTCACAGTTTGAATGCTCTAAAATGTGTCAAACATTTTGAACTTCAAAGTGAGGCATTAAAACATATAATAACAAATGCCAGTTTCAGTGTGCTTGATTCATATTTTGAATGAGCTTTGATCTAGGATTTTCCATACACATCTGTTCCTGTAAGATTCATACTATTGTATTGTAGTCATTGGTTAAGAGTGGGAGAGCACACAAAATAAGGCAGCAAAACACATCAACGACAAATGGATTCGGCAACAGCACAGGTGCACATAAATACTGTTGCGTACTCAGAAAAAGTAATTTGTTAGCAAACTAAGAAGCATCTTAGGTAATCTTTGGCAGGTATGAGTCTGATTCTGGCTTCCACTTGGCACCCAGGTCATCAATCCTCATGGTAATGAAGGCAAGCGAGAACACTTTATATCCAGTGTTTCCACCCACACTCCTTAATTCCACCCCCCACCCCCATATTAAGAAAACAGGCTGACGACTCATCACCATGACCTCCAGTGCTCATGGCGTGTGTTTGTATATTACAGTTTGTGTGTTAGATGTATGGGTGGCTGTGCGCGTCCATGTGTGTTCACTTGTTTGTGTGCAGCGTGTCTCATTGTGTTTGCTTGTCTACCTGCTTGGGGTGATAAGGGGCCGGTGTGGAGTGTGTCCTTTGTTCTGCCAGAATTACTCATCCCCACTGTGTCAACAAGGGTAAATTAAACCCTGCTTAATCCAAGGTTTGAGCCCGGATAGTTAAAACCTAAGCTCAGTGTCACTGGTGTTGCTGTGTGGGTTTGTTCGTCAGTGTCCTCAAGTCTCAAGATGGATTGCTGCGTTCTTTTCCCCGCGTCTTTCTGAGGTAGCTGCATGTGTTGGTAAATATTTGAGTTCGTTAAAATGCGCAAAGTGCGTCTCAACAAGCCTCTCGTGTGATCCTCAAGCATGTCAGTATGTGTTTTGAAGTGTTTATCTGTATGCTAACACACTCCTACATATATATACATTGCACCATGTGGTTGGATTACATGTTAATTCAAGTAGCCATAACAAGTGTTTCTTTTCCTGTTGGCCATCTGAGTCACAGGCTGCAACCGAAGTGTGACACACAAGTCTGTCTCTGTTTCTCTCCGTCTTCCTCCCTCCCTCCCACCCTCCCTCCCTCTCTCCCTCTCTCCCTCCCTCTCTCTCACCCTCCCTCCCTCTCTCTGTCTCTCTCTTTCTCTGTATTCTTTTATATCTCTCTCCCCTTTCTGTGTTGGTATCTTGGTTCTTCACCCATTAATTGTTTGCCTTCCTTCCTTTCTGTCTTTTCCTCTTCTGTGTTGTTCCACCCTCCTCCTCCCTCTTCCCCCTCTCCACCTCGACTGCTTGTATTTGTCGACTCCCTCCCCTCTTGTGACTCTCTCTCTCTCTCTCTCTTTCTCTCTCTCTCCCTCGCTGGTCTCGCTTACTGTCAAGCCAGCCACAGCAGCAACAGCGGTAGCGCCAGTAGCTCACTCTAGCCAGTTTTCAGTCACAGCAGAGGCTGCAGTGTGTCTGTCTACATGTTTGTGTGTTTCATGTGTTTGCGTGTTTACAGTGTACATGTATGTGTGAGCCAGTGAGCCCGCTGCTCTCTGAAACACGTTTATATTGCATACTTGGAGTTACTCTAACTGAGGACTGGAGGAAGACATGAAGGGAGAACGACCTGGAGCTCATTAAGAGGAAGAAAGAAGACAGTCTCTCTTTTCTTTATTTCAGTCTCTCTCTCTTTCTGTCCGCCTCTCCTCATTTCTCTCCTCTCACTGTCTTGCTGGCTAACTCGCTTGCTGCTACAAGGATTGTGTGCAGCAGAACTGTAAGTGGACTTCCTTGTGTGTGTGTGTTGTTGCATACAGTATGTGTGATCTCAGCCTGTGTGTCAGTTTTAACTTACTGTGTCCATATTTTGTGCCCGAGTGCACACATCTGCATGTTAGAATAAATGGCATGTCAAGACATCTCTAAAGACTTAATTAGGCCAATTTGTGAAGCCCTATTTGCAGCGAAGGAGCAGTGTATTCATGTAGACACTACTGACCTCCATGGTATAAATCTGTTCATATTCATAAATGTTTGCCAGATGCGTATTATTCAGCGAGTGCCAAAACTGTCACTGCTGCCATTTGTATAAAATGTCATTTGTTGGCATAGCATGTGAATGAAGGTCCTCTCCTCCAGGTATTCTCTGCAGTCTGTGTATGTGTGTGTGTGTGAGTGAGTGAGAGACAGGTCAGGAGAGAGGGAATGATTGAGAGAGAGTTAGTGTGTGTCTATGTGTGTGTGTGTGTGTGTCACTCTGTCACTCAGGGCGTGGAGAAAATCAATAGATCTACAGCTTGAGTTGGACCGTTTACCTCTGCCAAGTGATGGGCAGACGCTGTGGCCTTCAGAGGTCCACAGACAACTGCTCGGGATTGCCTGTAGATGTATGTCAGCTCTTGGTGCTCCTGCACAGGTGTCTTTCATTTTTTGTCTATGATTGATCTTTTGTGTGTCTGTTTTCAAGAACACTCGCGTTCGGTCAGCAATGTGTATTTATTTCTTGAGCTCCTGTAAAATGTCTCTCCGGGAAGAAACTGTCACTTTTTTTGAAAGCTAACGAAAGAGATCATAGATCAAAAGTTTCTCGCTTTGCTTGCAACCGCCGTGGCCAATAGGACCAGTTAAGAGAACGAGCAATAGCAGGCGAAAAGATGGATAGAAAAAAGAGAGAGCCGAAGCATGTAAGGAGGGAACGGAGCGGGACCATCATAATCAATCCTCCATGATCCTGGAAGAGCATCATTTGTCTTCTTTTCTCACTCCACTCCTCCTCTTGCCCCCATCTTTCTCTCATTTTCTATGGTGCAGCCACTTTGATCTCGCATAAGAAGACGGTCTCCAGAGCTTCATTACTTTTAAAGCCTTCATCGTGAGGGGCCATAAAAAGATGCTAAGGAATGGATTTCTAAGACCATTTACCAGACGTTCTGTACCGGCTTGCGAGTAATGGCTACATAGGGATATAATGTTCCTCCGCGGTGTGTAATGGCCTTCTGTGCCTGGTGCTCTGGCTTATCAGGGCAAACTGGGACTGGCTATGATACGTCAGTGCTGAAGAATATGACGTTGTGCATATTAAGTGGTGCCTACTGGGATCCTGGCTCTGTTTAATTCATAAGGACATGTAACCATGCTGCATGAAACTTGTAACTGAATGTGATGCTTGAGTTACATTTAAGTAGCTTCTCAAATCTTTCACTGTGTTTCAATATGATGTTTTTTTTTCATAGCACTGTTGACTGACCTTGTGTTATAGTCACTTCCTCTTCCTCTCTGTGTGCACACGCATGCGTGTGTGTCTCTGTTTGCCTACTTTTGAGCAGGCCCAAGCGGGGGAATGTGTTTGAGGCTGTGTTTTGTAGTAAGCATGTGGGGATTCGTATGGGGTGGCAGGAAAACGCTCGGGGAGGAAATGATTGAGAGAAAAGGTCAGTGGACAGGATGCCCTTTTTTCTAAAATCTGATACAGGCGACTGCAGAGAGAGACCAAAAGAAAAGGGAGAGAAAGAGCAAAGCAGTGGTAGGAAGAGGGAGGAACCTAGATTAGAGGTAAAAATACAGCCAAACAATAAAAGAAAACAGAACATAGCTGAAGAAAAACAGCATGCTAGTAGAACTAACTCAAAATATCATATTTTCAGCCAGAAACCAAACTCTAATGTGACTCCTGTTGACTTTATGATGGGGAATTCAACAGTCATGTGGCCCTTTACCACAGTTGCCGTGTGACCCATAACTATATGACACTGGTACATGTCCTGTGTGAAGGTTTTTACAGTTCTTCACAGAAGAGATGCATCCCACCCTTGCTTTTCTGCCCACGACTTGTTTTGTAGGAATTTTTAACTGTATTTTAGAGTTTCTTAAAGAGGTCATATAATGCAAATTTTCAGGCTCATACTTTTATTTGGGGGTCCTAGTAGAATAGGTTTACATAATTTAATTTTGAAAAACACAACATTATTGTTCACATCAACAGAGCTCAAACACCCTCCTGCTTCTCTGAAATCACCGGTGTGGAAATAATTTGCGTTCCTGCTGAGTTATGTCAACAACGTTCGTGTTGTCGACAACAAAACCACATTTTGTAAGCCATGCTATGCGCGTGTAGCATGCATGTCCACAGGCAACACAAAGAAGTAGACTTAACTGAGAAAACTTCAGCATTAACAAAGGCAACTCTTCCGTCCTCACTTAGAGCTAAACTTCAAAATTTTAATATCAATATCAATCAATAACTAGCGCTATAGGGGTTTTTGTAGCATTGGGAAATTGAAAATCCAGTCCTTCAAACTCGCCCCATCTATGAAGCTCACAAAAGTGAAAATTTGGCAGAAGTGCTGAGGGAAGTAGTAGGAGATTGTTATTGTTACTTAATTAAATATAAATTTGACAATAAGGCGTGTGTGTGGTACATTGCAAACAAAAAAGGAGGTTATATCACTCGTGACACCATGTAGACCATCTTTTGAAAAAAATTAAAAGAGTTATGGCATAAAGCCAATGATCCTACACTAGACTAGTCTAGTCTAAAAATGGCATTGCCATCTGTGCTAAAAGAAGAAAACAAAAAAAAATAGAATCGAATCGAATTGAGGATTTGGAGAATCGTGACACCCCGAATAAAAATATATATTTATATAACGCCTGTATGACACATTTAAGTTACGGAAGTAAAGGCTCGACTCCCAGTCGAGCCTCGGCGTTTCCGGCAGTGCAGGAGCAGTGTTTTCTGTGGGAGAGAGCTGTTACGTCCCAATCTGGGTCCTGTTGACTGGTGGATGCCAATCTGGGCAGACCGACGAGGGAGCATGTGATGCACATGTAGTGCTATTGGCTGCTGTGAATGGCAGTCTATTTACGTGACAAGTCCATCCAAAGCTGCCTGTTTTGTTTTGATAATCAAATAATCGCAATTTGTCATATTTGTTGTATGCTGAATATCTTTTGGATTGGAATGATAATCTGATAAAACAAGGACTTTTTAGACACCATGTGGGTTTCTGCCTAATTGTAAAGGTTATTTCATCGACAAAACTTGGGATTGGTGAATTGAGAAAATGGTCAGCAGAGTAATCAGTAATGAAAAATAATCATTACCTGAGCTAGTCATGACTGGGGTGTATCGGATCAGTGCATCCCATTTTCACAGGCTGACTTAATTTGCGCTCGTTTCTCTATCAGATGAAGAAAAAAGTCTATTGAGTGTCTGGAAGCTTTCTGGTGTTTGCTTACAATACCTGGATCTCATTTGCATTCATTACAAAAACGGACACAATCCTGTTTTCATCTTCTGAGATATAGCCTTTGACATCTATCTAAAGTAAGACTGGGGCAAGACACAAATTGTCTTGTTTTGTATTATCACTTCACTGAAGAACCATCACTTGCACCAATATAAAAGCTTAGAAATAAAAAAAAAAACACTTAAGTTTGCTGGTTGAAAGGACTAGAAATGACACTGTAGAAACTCAGAGTGAAATGTGAACAGGCTGCAAATACTTTAATTAAGATGTTTTTTCCTCAGTATGATAAAGTATGTGGAATCACCTCTTGTACCTGTTGTTAATTATCTGTTTTAGCTTTGTGTGGAGCAGCCCATGTCCTTGGCAGGGTCTTAGCCCTCCCCTCCTGCAGCAGGAACAAGCATGTCGATGGTGTTACTTGCAGGTGCAGGACTTTTCTGCGTGTGTGTGTGTGGATGTGCCTGCATCTTGGCATGCCCATAAGAGAGCGTGCATGTGCGTGTGCGTGTGTGTGTGTGTGTGTGTGTTTTCTACAAATGTGGATCATCTCTCTTCGTTATTGATGAGCTCGTCCCCTACCTCACTCTCCATGACCCAGTTCTTGTGCGCTGACACCCCCTGTTCACATCATGCCTGCAGCAAACACATGTTGTCAGAGCTGTGAGAAAGGGGAGACAGAGGGTAAAAGAGAGACAGAAAAGGAGAGTTGATTGTACTTGTATGTCACCGTGCCTCGTGTCAACAAGATCACACATTTCACAAATATGAAATTAGAAGGATCCCTTCTGTAATTCAAATAATAAACTTGAGAGTACCAGTACATTTAAAAACTGAATTATATACATGACAGGTAAAAGAGAGCTACTTTGCCCGTTGTTAACCACCTCTGTTTTTTCTGTCTGGGTCTACAGAGCACCTTCCTGGGTAGTGCCACATTTTCAGTAGGCGATCTGCTGAGGGCTAAAGATGAACGACTGACCTTGAGTATCAGGTAAGTGCATGTTTCTGTCATACCCTGTTCATTGCTTCCTGCGTCCCTCCAGGCTAAATAAAACTTAAGAGTCTGAACATTAGGCCTCTTCACACAAGAACTGACAGACCAACTTAAACATCAAACTAAAACGAGTTAGGGAAAGAAACCTTCCCACAGATGTTGCAGCAGCAGCTCCAGGAACATTGCAGTAGCTGCCAGGGTTGTTTGCTTGAGAGATGTTGTGCAAGCGTGTGGGAATACAGTACTCTGATCTGCTTTTTTGTTGTTTTTGTTGTTTTTGTGTTAAACGGGGGTGGGAATAAGTGTATTTTCTGGTCAAATGAACAGAATGAAAAGGAATACCTGTGACTTGTTTAAAAGGTGGGCCAAAAATACAGTATTTTATTTTTTAAAGACGTTGTTACATATTTTATAGATATATTATGTACTGGTTCAGCCAAATCAAGCATTTTTTAAAATGGTGTAGGCATGCTGGGTAAAGGTCAAGAGCATGAATATGTCCTCTCCTTTTAGTCATTCAACATAGAAAAAAATTGTATATCTTAGAGCACTACATTCCTTAAAGAAAGGACTATAAGGATATAATCAGTAAACTGCCACAAAGAGGATTGGTTGTTTGCCTTTTGGAGGATCGGTCTCACACATCAGATAAGCTGTGCTCCTGAACATGATTAATGGTGTGTCCATCTCATGAGGTGCTTGACGTGATTGCAAAGAAGTACGATGGCACGGAGGCTTGACCAGCATAAAATGGTATTTTGCTGGTAGGTTTAGTTGTGTACACATAGCCGGAGAGTGGTTTTGGAGGAAGGATTAATTGTCAAAATGATGACAAGTGCAATTGATACATTGATTGATTGAAAAGTGTGTTTGATAATAATTGTAATACTTTGCCTCATTTAGAGAAGAGGAAACAGCGCTGATCTGTTCTGTTAATTGGGCTAATAGTGTAGGTTTAGGCAGGAGTGTTAAGTCATTAGTGCCACTCAGATCAGGTGATCATCAACTACACACCTACCCAGAATATTCACACACTTGACTCTGCTTAAAATAACCAATTTAAAGCAACAACTTAGTGTTTTTCTTCACTCATCTAATTGCTTCTGCTGAATATTTTCCCCAGGTTGAGTAGCCACTGCATTGGAAACACACCACCAACCACACCACCAAACCCATATGCCATTGGGTTTAACATGTGGCCCAATACTTCCTGAAAATCTTGATTGTTTTTTCTGACCTCCAGTGGTTTACCTCTTCAACTTGCTGCAGTGATGTGCAGGTGTACTACAGGACCCGTGACATCACTGTTGGATGTGGTTGCTTGTGCAGCAGATCAGACTTCTCTCACCCACCAAAGTTCTTCGTTTATGTAAGCTCTGGTCAGAGGAGACACAGACTTGAATGTGTCAACCACAGAGGGTAGTGAAACATTGCTTTTCTTTTGTTGTTAAGTTACTCCATAAGCTAGTGCTAATTACTACTGCTGCTGTTCACTGGCTGGCTGCGGCCACTGCATTTGAAGCTGATTCATTAAGTGTTTCTCAATAAAGTGTGTTGTAACATACAGTATGTTTCATCATAGTATGTTGACATCAGTGGCAAAAATTTGGGAGGACAAGAGGAAAACCAACCCGCCGTGTCATATTATTTTACACTAGTGGCTAGAACAATTATTCTGTAAATGATTCAAAGTTTTGGTCATGTTTTGTTACTATTTTAATCCCCTTTGCCTCTCAAGAGTAGATGAGGAGCAACCTCCTCTGCCGCAATGAACCAGCTTCCTCTGGTTGACATGCATGGAATACAGAGATAACAATATATAAGCCCTATGTCTCGGCTCCATTGACAGAAATCCTGGATTTTCTTAAATACTTGAAGCCCAGAAGGATAGTTTTGTCCCAGGCAGAGTCATCACACATGGCGTGCTTGACTGAGGAATTGTATTGCAGATGCTACAAGGAGAAACGTTAAGGTCCGATGGGCTACCATGGTGACCAGGGACATGGTTCCATAAAAGTTGTGAATAATGGTCCCACACTAGAGGATAATTTGGCAGATTTTGGGTCTTAGGTGTTCCCAATTCTGGGCTGGTCTGAGCAGAGTATCAGCCCAAATGAGCCTGTAGTGTGAGAGGTTTACGAACATAATCTGGATTTTACCAACTGGATCGGGGGAAGTCAGTCACAGTTCAGGGTGCTGAGCAGTCAGTCTATATAATGACATCATTATAAATGGTGCACGGCATTCTTGTTTTTGTATTGATTATTAATCTTTTTATAAATTTGGCATATGTTATACATTGAATTGTTTCCCTCATTGTACAAAGGGCATCATGTCCCAGTGATGTACGTGTTTTTTTGCATATAGGGCAAGAAAGTGAGATGTCATCAAAAGAGGTCACTCAAGATGCATGTTGAAACGCCTATTGCCAGGTGTGAACTGACAAAATCTCCACTTGGGACTGGCAGCCTTGCAGTTTATAAAGCAGTGCAGTTTGGATACAGATGTTTCATAGAGGAGACGAGTGTATGCAACTCAGATCTGCCTGTATGTCACTGATAACAGAGATTCCGGTCTTCAGTAGAGTTGGATGATAAAACGCAGAATTGAGAGAAACTTTAGTCTTCATGACCAAAGAGAGATTTATATCCTGTGGACACTTCTGTTCCTATTCTCAAGCTCTCTGTTTTGGGCTCGTCTACATGAGCGCTCTCTCAGTCTCTCTGCTGCGAGTCTGCATCACACCTTATGAGGCTATCAATTGATGGTTTTTATAACGTGTCATTTTAGGAGGTGCTGCAGCACCTTCAGCACCCCTAGTTCTCAACATCCATGTCACAAATCTTGTAAAGGAACAGGAATTGAATATTGACCAGAAACCTGCAAAAGCCAGTGTGAGCGAGCTGACTTGGAACTGTCATCAACCAGATGTTGTATAGGACAGAAACATGGCTGCGAACAGCACAAAAAGGAGACTTTGTCTCCTGAGTCAGATGGACAGTAGAAAAGGAAGACAAGCTTGTGGAATTGTTTTTGTTTTGCAGTGAAAAAACAAGTGCAACCAGCTAAAGTAAGCTGTCCACCTCCATGTATGTTTTTATTCTGAAGTCACATTTGATCATGCAGGTTTCTGTAAGATCCCAAGTAGCTTGAATTGTTACTCTGAAATCATCTAGTATAAACATGTAGTGTGGAGTTCTGCATCTTAACTGACTGGTCTGATATGTTCTTTCTTACAATGACAGTATTAAAATCTTTTAATCTGCTATTTTGTCTGTGTTGACAGACAAAAAATCAGTTACCATATGAAAATCCTCTAGAGGGCAACAGACAGAACTGTTGAATGCAAGCATTTGGTATTATGTGTGTGTGTGTGTGTGTGTGTGTGTGTGTGTGTGTGTGTGTGTGTGTGTCTGACAGTACCGACATGTTTATCTGGTCTTGCTTTGGACAGTAGCTCCTGTCAGAATAAAAGTAGATATGCACAATGTCCTGTTGTTTTCATGCAATTACTGCGTGTGATCCAGTGTTAGGGATGCTTTTCCCCCCACCTGTAAACTGTAAAGATGAAAGTGTCTCTGTCTCATCTATTTGTATTATCAAAACTAAATTTCCTTTTTCCTTCACACTCATAGTTGTGTGTGAAAATATGCCCCTTTGGCGATCCTCTTTCCTTCTTTCCTTTTTCTTCCCTCTTTTGTTATGCTTTTCATTTCCTGTAGGTGAGCCAGGTCACTGGGTATAATTGTATCTTGCACGATTGACTGTATGAGCCTCAGCGAGAATAGAGATTACCCCCCTCTGTGTGTTTGTACATTTGTGTATGTGCATGCACACATTCAAGCAGGTGCTCGTCTTGTCTTTTTCCTCCTCTGTAGTCACACTGCACTGTTGTGTTTCTGGTCCCTTTTGTTGTTGGGTAGTGTATTTTTTATTCCTGAGGATAACATGAAGTCCTCCCATGATACTTACAATGCTGCCACAAGGCTTTTTAATAACAGGGAGAAAAAACAGTTTTCTAAAATATCAACAGTTTGCCTCAGCTTGCAGAGGTTGCTCTTACTGTGCTTGCTGTCTTCATCACCATTACTGTACTGTAGCTCTCACCACCTACACATACTAAATACAACACGTTCAGCTACATTCTTTAGGGCAGTGATTCCAAGTGTGGGGGTCTCAGGATTAATCAGAAGGGTCGCGAAATGATAAGTAGGAAAGCAAAACATTTTGCCATATAAATCATATTGATTTTTTTCAGAACTTCACCTCAGGCGTTTTAATTATTTCAATAAAACAAAACCAAACGATGAGCAGATCCAAGTAGACATTCCTTCTTTTTGAGGGGTCATAATCGAAAAAATTGTGAGAGCTCTTGCTTTAGGGCGTATTTAAATGATTACACAAAATTAGGAAAGCCACTTGGTTTTTAAGTAAAATGAGTACACCAAAAATAAATGATTGTATTACTTTGTAGAACAATGACCTGATGCTGTTTAACAACAAAATATTATTCAAGCATGTGAGTTTAAAGGATCACAGGGAGGAACCTGTACTGTGCTAAAAACTGACAGCTACCATATTTAAAATCTTCTCTACACTAACATACACACATAGTTGTAATGGCCTGAAGATCTGTTGCTGGTGTGGTGTTGGAGCTTGAATGTGTTACTCTGCACAGTCAGTGATGCATGTGTAACACATACAGACACACAGAGGAAACTGTCTGGGTTCGATAGGCTGTTTGCTTGTTGGTTCATCCAGTGAGAAAACATTTCAAAGATGAGCAGCTTTTCATGAGCATGTATGATTCATTCTGGGCTTCTTGACCTGTGGATGAGCCTATGATTCACAGTTCAAATTAGTTCTGCTGGCCAAGCAGCTCGGATGCTGCAGCACTGACATGGGCAGGAGTGCAATTCATTCTGCCAGTTAAGGAACAGACGCTTCATTTTAATACAATGCTCTAATCCCCACTCGCTTAGTTGTTGCAGAAAGTCTGTTAATTTGAGCTCAGTTGAGGGAAAGTGGGACTACTTTATCTCCACGAGGCATGGTTGATTCCCTTCAGTGGATCTCAAAGCCAATATGACTTTTAGCAACTTCTCTTCATAAACTCTAGATTGACATTGGTGCTGAGCATATGTAGAGAGGAAATTGGTATTTGACCAGCACCAGTATGTGTATGTGACTATTGCTTTTCCTTTGGCCCTTTAGTAAAGTTCACTCAGCTACAGGGCTGTCCACCTCAAAGCTCATCCCTTATTCACAAGAATTCTCTTTGTATTTCAGCTCCTCTCTCAGGTCTCAGGCTCAGATTTCATGTGCGGCTGGTTGGGATGTTTGTCACGGATTGTTTTTGTTTCCTGTAAGGCACGACCAGTTTGATTTGGGTCACTTTTTTTTTGAAGGGTTCCTGACAGTGTCGCAATGAATGAATGGGAGTAGAGGATTCAAGGACTCAGCCCTTGTGCAGATTCTCCTCTTTTGTAGGCACCAGAAGCCATTGAAGTGGTGATGAGTAAACTTTACCTCTCTGCAGCTAACACACTACCAAAAAGCTCACCAGGTGCTCACACTTACCAGCATACAAAAAGAAGTAGCTGTATGAAACACAGACATAAACTCAACACAGCCAAAAAAAGGGGCTAGTTGGAGAATGGAGAGTTGTTTCTTTGAAGTCTGGACCTTTATTAATCAAAGAGCAGACATCTGATTTAAAGAGAATTATTGATGCTTTGTTTGAACAGCACACAAAGTCAGCTCAAGTTTGCTAGACAAAAAATACATGTTGAATGTCTTATTTAAAGGCTGCAGTCTTTTTGAATTTGTTAGTAAAGATGGGAGTTAATTTAAACAAAATTGAAAGCTGGAGGCTGAAGATAAGAAATCCATCACTTCTTGTGTGAAATCATCTGTGTGCTGAACAGAGGATAAATACTCAATACTGAAGTCATCTAAAAGGAAATTAGTTTCAACAAAGGTGGCTTAATATACTAAATCTTTTTGCAGGTGTTTATACATGGCTGCATGGTTTTATGTGTAAGCATTTGTTTATTGAAGGTAAACTTGCATCAGAGCAGTGTGTCTGCAGTGTTCTCCTGCCTCGGGTTATGCCTCCACCAACTCAAATATAATCACCTCCCAGCAGAGTGCTTTCTGTAACTTGGATGTAACATTAGAGCAACATTATGCCCCACTTTTTAGAATGTATATGTCTATTTCTGTTCATGCTTGGGAATTTTCTGTAATATGTGTACAGTGGACAGTCATTAGCAGTATAAACTGATTTTTGGCCACTTTGGGGCTGCAGAACAAGCCGTAAACACAACGTTGCCTTATCAACATATACAGGTAGGCGAACAATGTTAGCAAACAGTTGCTTATTGACACATCCCGACTGCAATGAAATTCATTCAGAGTCATGTTTTTATCCACCTGATAAATGTCCAATATTTACTCTCTTTTTTGGGCTTTTTTGGGCTCCACCAATTCCTGAGGGAAGTATCTCGTTCTTCTGAGACCGAAGGAGAGCAATTAGACTAAATTGCAAAAACCGAAATAATGAGCTGTAAGATGCTAAAATGCTCAGACGAAAAAGGAAGTGATATTATCTGTCAGGCTCAAGCAATCCATTTTCATATTACTTATAATTTTAGCCTTAAAGAGACAGGCACTAAAAGGGAGTGTGGGTGAATAGAGGGTGAACAGAGATGCTGTAACATAAGCCAGTATCAGAAAAATGTTGTTGTTTTTTTAGACACCCAAAATAAAACTATGACCCTGAAAATAAGCGTGGTATTGGACCTTTAGTAATGAAATACATACTCTCTGTATGTGCACTCACCATTAACCTTCCTCCACACTGTTTGCTGTCACAATATAGGACTCTGAACACTGACCTCCATGCTGCTTTTGCCCTGGTACCTGCAATGAGCTTGTAGTAAATCTCTCTCTGGTTGTGTGTTATATGGACTTGGACTCCTTGCCTGATTCCCTTGAAGCCATTACTCACACAGAGTGAAGGAGCTACTGTACCTTAGAAATGCTCCCATATCGTGAGTGACGCATCACATAGCCATACTAAGTCAGAAGTGTTTGTTTACAATGCAGTAAGTAATCACTATCATAACTGGGTTCTTTGCAGCCAGAGAGGCATACAGTACGTAATCAGTGTAATTTATTGTACTGTAGCGTCATGCTGACTGATGGTCTTGAGGTTTGCATAAGCATTGTAGCCAATGATAGCAATGTAACAAATGATTTAAATAGTTTGCTCTTTCCCATGTATTTATTCATGAAGTGTAAATTTGTTGCATTTGATTACAAACTCAAGTGAGAAATCCATTTGTATCACCATCAGTTTTTTATCCTGCCTCTCCACTTGCTCTGTAGACATTTTTTATTGAATAACTTGAGAAAGGTTGTACCTGTTTCTCCCTCCAGTATAGAGTTTGGCTTTTATTTGCAGGCACGCACATTCTAAATCTAGCTTGGTTTAAATGGGGACCCAGGACGAGCAGAACAACCAGCGAGCTACAGAGCTGCAAGGATGTCAGCACTGCAGGTCTCTCAATAATGCATGTTATGTATACACATGGGAGGAAAGATTATTATCTCCAAAAAGGGAGGTGAGCCTCCTTCACCACACCACAGATGAAAACAGTGTCGTCTAAATGCGACAATGGGTAATGTGAAACTGTAAAACATTGATGAATACAGTGTATACAAGTGCACATAAAGGATATACAGTAAAAGTATGTGTATGTGCAAATTAGTGACACACCCTCCAGTTTTCATTTTGCTGCTGAAGGCTTTGTTTTCTCTTGCCCTCTCAGCATCTCACGCTGTACGTCCCTTTTGCTCGTCTTGTTATCTCAAAAACTTTATACACTCCGTAGGAGAGGCACTCTATGACCCAGTTCTACAGCACAGTTTGAGATTTGATTTTGATATGAATTTGTATGCTTGTGTTAGTGTGCTTGTGTGTATGCATCAGAGATTTACCATGGTGAGGCTACATTATCTCAGGCCAGTGCCTCTGCAGCCTGGTTTCATGGCTTATTCATCCATTCCCATTGGATAGACCCTCTCTTTACTGTCCCACCAGTGACAGTTTAGCCTGCTACCATGATATCACCATTTTACCACCCCAGAGCCCTCACTATCGCCCTGTCCCAATTCTCATACTTATCCAAAGATAGCCAACTCTCCCATACACTGTATCCGCAGTGACTGATTCTATCAGAGCTTCACTAAAAGCCTGAAGATCAACTATCTGATCCAGTTATACTGGAGAAAAATTGAATGTGTGTGGCTGTGTGTATGAGTTTAAGGGCGCACTCACACTAGGCAATCCGTACCGTGCCCAAGCATGTTTGACCCCCAAAGTCCAGTTTGTTTGACTAGTGTGAGTGCTCCATACTGTGCTCAAGCACTGTACACTTTCTTGGCCCTGACAAGGTTGGAAGAGGTGTGCTTCGTCACAGTACAGTTGCTCATGAACAAGCACACACACTGGTGGACATGAAGTACAATTATGCATATCACCCATCTTGCATATACAAAAAATCCATTAATGTGAGAGAGCCCAGCCAGTCCCCACTTGGCAAACCATTTTAGGGTTAAGACTTGGATTTTGGTTGTGGTAAGGGTTGGGGTCAGGCATGTTGGTTGGTTGGTACCTCAAGGCCTTTACACACCCGGGACATGATGAATAAACAATTTCTTGCCTGCAAATATTTGGCATTGACAGTGACGTAAATTTACCATATTATGCTACAATATGCAAATTTGTGACATGGGTATATTATCACATTAAAATCATAATTTGCACATACCAAGCAGGACTGGCGAAAAAAACTGTGCCAGCTTGCAGAGCTCAGAGGGGCCAGAGGGTTGTCTAGATCACACTGCAGCACTGACCGGCTCGCTGACAAGAGGTTCACCAGTTCCATCTCAGCTGCCTGTCCCGGGGCTCCAATCCAGTCTGGTCCGTTAAGATATATTAATACTTTAAAACCAAAATAATAAACAAACCAACCTACTGAGGCAGCAACTCCCATGTTCTGTTTTGTTTTTATCAAAGTAGTTTGGTGGATTTGTAAATAGCACAGATGGACATAAAAGCTTCAGCTCCACGTCGATAAATCCTTCATATATAGCAGTCTGTCTGTACGGGGAGAAATCAGTGTTATTCATCCCAAGTCACTTTTGTTACATTGTTTTTATAATTTTATAATTATAATAATTCGTCCTTGGTCATATAATACAGGGTGATGACAAACATTAATAGTAAACATTTCTGCCATTGTGACATGACATCTGTTTTGCACAGCATGATTGGTTGTTGCCTTCATTTGCAGTGCAAAAGCTCTGAAAAATCTAACTCGTTATGAAAAAAATGATGTTGCTTTTCTGTCTGAAAGCCCTCGTGAGAAAAACAACAGTTCAAGAAAATGTATACACCCCCAGTGTGTAAAGATAAAAAACAGAATTTCTGTGCATTTGGTTGGAGAGTCCTTCATGTGCCAGGGGAATTCTAAATTAATGATCTCCATATTGTAAACCGTTATTTAAATAACTTTTGTGTGAATATGTTGGCGTGTGTGCCAAATGTAAAGCAGTCGTGCTAATTACACTCCTCTGCAGAGTGATTCTTCTTCCCTCCCTTGTGACACCATGACACACACTTACACATATGTAGCCATTTTTCACTGTGTAGTCATTAAGCTGCTTTAAACCAGAAGATATTAAGTCTAGAAAAAATGAAAATGAAATTAAATGAGGAGGATAATTATTGAGCATATAAATGTTTTTATTTGTGTTTATCAGTGTAGCAGTGAATAGTGGAACACATGTACTGAAGTACTTTGGGGATACTAAAGGACACTTAAGGCCATGGTTTTTCAGTGTATGGCTGATGGGAAGTGTTTTATCTGTATTATGCACATTGAAGGAAGCAAGTTTATGTGCGTGTGTGTATGAGTGTGTGTGAGAGAGAGGAGTCATTGAATAGAATGCATTTAATACAGGTGGTATGGGTTTACACGCACGTCACTTTGCATGCACACAAGCAGGGATAACTATGCACACACATACACATTATGTACTCATGCACGTATAGAATGGCTTATGGTAATACTAACACACACAACCACACACCACATATGTATGTAAAATAGGGAGGAGAGGCACTCAGTTGGGTTGAAATAAATGCACATATGGCTTCCTCATTTTTCCTCCTTCAATACTAAAAATGCCTCTTTTCCGTGCAGTTCTTCTGCATAATCTGTGAGATCCCCCAGGCTTTAGGGCTCATGGGCAGAATATGAAAATAACTAACTCGGCCAATGCTGCACTGTGGCACCAAAATGCAACTCTGAGTAAAAATGAAGAGAAAAAGGAAATTGACAGGCCTCCTTAATTACCTGCCATGAGTAATTCCAATTTCAATAAACAACATCAGGGATAACTCCAGGCATAAGATAGAGCTGTTAACCTAACGTCCATATTAGGTAAGGTAATCCCGCCATGGTAAGATGTATTAGTCTGGGTCAATCATTCATCAGGTACTTCCTATAGCTCTGCTCTTTGCAACAAAACACATATAGGTCGAAGAGATGGGAGGTGTGTTAGAAGCCAAAGATGAGGAGAGCAATTTAATAAATCTGGCCCGACATGGTGCTGAGGCATGCTAGGGGCACAACTCACTAAGTGATGAGAGGATGATAATGAGGACAAAATGGAGGGAGGAAGAGGAGAAGTGAGTAGGTGTATAAAACCATGTCTCACAGGTTTGAGTTTGTTTTTTTGCCATCCCCTATTTTTGCTCTGAGATTAAATTGTGGTGTTCCATCATTCAAGCGCCCTGCTGGGGCAATGTAAAAGAAAGAGTGCAATGCAATCTTTCCTTTTGCTCCAACTCCAATATGTGCACCATAGAAGGTGAGGTCATATATAATATCCTGTCTGCCTTGCTGTTTAAAATATCATCAATAATGCAATGCTGTGTCGTTTGTAGGCATATAATAGCTTTAAATGTTATAATGTTTGTATTTCCTGCATGGTGAATTGTACAATGATGTGCTGCTTCTTTAGATACTTCTGAAAGGTAGCATAATTAGCCTAATTAATTAGGGGTTATACAGACGACTTAAGCTTCATGTTAGTGTAAAATGACAAATTGCACGTATTCGATCAATAAAAAAAAAAAAGACAGAAAGACCAAAACTTTAACATAACACTCTGTACATGCACACAAGCTTTCTTCTGTTGATGTTTCATGATACACTCATCTGGTAGCTTTTGATTTATCTCACCTCTGTGAAGTTAAGATCCTTTCATTTTTTCCTCCATAGTTTGGGGGTTGAATGTGGTGATATTGCAGCCTGCAAATGTAAATAGTTGACCAAAGCCTGAGAATTACCTCTATGAACATAAGGTAACAGCCATGCTTACCAGAAGGGCAAATATATATGTGCACGAACCTAGTCTTTCTTTATTATGTTCACTTGAGTGGGTGTACCATATGTGTGCAAGGGAGTTTAAAGTTGAAACAGACAACTTAACCCCCTATTGATTCCAAGTGGTAGTATTGTTGGCACTGCTTTCACAAAGACAATTGGATAATTTCTGTTTTCCTCAGAGAAGCAACTACCAACAACACAGGAGAAAACGTGAGTTTATTCATTCATTTGGTCTCTGATAGAGACATTACAGCGGATAGAAATGGTGCCAGGCTACCAGTCTTTATTTTCTCAGGAAATTCCGTGCCCAGTGGCAGACAAAATTGCCCATTTTAAACATGTTGTCATTATTCTATAGCCGTTACACTGTGAAAATTTCAAGTAAACCAGTTCACTTTATTGAAAACGGTTATAGCCAAACCATTGTTGCTGTATTTGTTTTGGTGTCTGATTTTGGGGAATCCCTAAAGTTGCCTGTTTCGAGCATCTCAACAAACAAGAATAGCTCATATATTGGACTTCTGTTTGTCCAATCATGCATATTCACTGTGACATGTATCCTCTATTAGCATAACAACAAGCTCATGTTGACTCGTAATGTTGACACTGTTCGGAGTAAACTGGGAGTTAGGCTACACTGCAGGGAGCCTCTCTATTATTGTGTTCACCCACATTTACATAAATGGTCACTAAGGTCTGGTCACTCATTGTGCGTGTGAGCAAAAGGAGTTGGGATGTGTGCATACATTTGTTTCTGACACTGGCATGCAAGTACATTCACACCCACACAAACAAAAACACCACAGGGGCTGCAAGATGTGTGGCTAAATCCTCCATTAAATAGCCTGTGTCTTCCCAAAGTCCCACTGAAACCACCTTAATTCTAGGTCAAGGTCAAATATTTATCTTGTTGCCATAGCCCAGTAAAAGTACACTGCACCATGGAATTTTGTCTTATTTATGAACTAGACTATATATACATTTTTTACTTTTTTTCATGTCCAGGAAAGCCAAAAGTGCAGAATTTCTATTATTATTACAGTGTACATATACTGATTTGCATAAAGTTCACATTCCTATGCTGCTCCCTGTTAGTCTGAAGTGATATCTTTTAGGAAGACACATAACTTTGCAGAATCCGATCCTGCTGTATTTTTAACACCCTGAGAGGGAGCCCATGCAGAATGTTAACTACTTGCCTTGTCTATACCAATGACCCGTCTCAACACAGCTCCTAAATCCCTTTCATTTACTGAAAACAAGAAAAGAGCTCTGTGCTGCCTGCCATAACCTATAACCTGATTTGAAAGGCCAGTTTTGATAGCAGATTTATGGCTGACCTTTCTTATTGTATTTTTTAAAGCAACTTTGACTCAGTTAAGGAGCCTTAACCTAGAACTGCTTGGTATGGTCTTGATTTGCCCACTGTACATACAGTGATCAGCCACAAAATAGAATAAATAATTTTATAAATAAATAAAACCACTGACAGGTGAAGTGAATAACATTGATCATCTTGTTACAATGCAATATTCTGCTGGGAAAACATGTACTTCCTTGCATTTATCGACAGCCCTCAAACTGCTCAACAATGTTCCAAAGAACTTGACGAAAAGCTCAAGGCATCGACCTGGACTCCCCAGATCCCAATCCAATCAAGCATGCGTGGGACTTGCTGGACCAACTCCGATCCATGGAGGCCCCACGTAACAACCCACAGGACTCATGGGATTCACTGCCAATGCCCTGGTGCCAGTCACCACAGGACAGCCCCAGAGGTCCTGTGCCCAGGACTCGATGGGTCAAATCAAAGTCTGATCCATGCTGGGGCCTCTGAAGTTCATACTTGATCCAGCACATCCCCCAGATGCTTGATTGGATTGGGATCTGGGGAGTTTGGAGGTTGTGTCAACACCTCAAGCTTTTTGTCGGGCCATTACTCGGGCCATTCCTGAGCAGTTTTTGTGGTGTGGCAGGGTGCATTTTCCTGCCGGGGGGGGGGGCACTGCCATCAGGGAGGCTCTTGGTCTGCGACAGTGTTTGTGTGCTAAGTGGCATCCACATGAATGCCAGGACCCAAGGTTTCCAAGCAGAACATTGCACTGTAACAAGATGACCGATGTTATTCACTTCACCTATCAGTGCTTTTAATGTAGTGGCTGATCGGTGTACTTTGTTTAAATTCACTCCCTGACATGTTTGTATGTGACTATAAAGATATCCTTGATTGGAAGATTATGCAGGACTTTCGTGAGCTTTAGACTGGAAAATATCCTGTACAATGAAATTGAAAATTATATACTGTGTCTATATCTTGGGCCAGTGACCATTAGGCTATCGAAAATAAAAGAGAAAAACATCTTTTATTGACAGTAGCATAGCTTAAAATGAGTTTTAGGGTGCTTTCCCACCAAAGCTGTTTGGTTCAGTAAAAACAAACTCAGGTCCGTTTGCCCTTTTAGTACGGTGCATTTTGGCGAAACCTTGTGTGGATTAAACAGCTGACCCATGAACGCCTCAGACGGGCTGATAAAGGATAGTTTCGAATGATAAACTTGAGGATAAGTCTGAGGGCTGGCAATTGTATACAGTGGATAATCTATTTTGATTAAGGTAGTAACATGGCCTTTTGTTTAGCACCACCTTTAGAGCAAACTTCATATTTTATTTCCCACCTGTGACAAAAATGTAACTATACATGCACATGGTTATGCTTAGTGTATTTCAGATTTTACAACCCTGATTTCAAGACAGTTTGGAACACTGCAAAAAAGAAAAAAAAACAGAATGCAATGATTTGGAAATCCTTTAAAACTTAAATTTAATTGAGTACAGTACAAAGACAAGATATTTAATGTTCAAACTAACAGACATTTTAACGTTTTGGAATTAGCTTTGTATTTGTAATCCATGTGGTGCTGCTGATCACTGTGTATTCAGCACAGCCAACTGTTGCGGCATTCGTATATTTATGAGACGGTGGCATTTTCTAAGTGTATTCACCACCTGTAAAGCTTTTTAGAAATAGGATCTAGCCATGGGCTTTTCAGCACACACACATAGAAAAATTTTTTCAGTCAATTGTACTCACCCGAACGCCCACCCGAGGACATAGTCTAATAAGATGCTGATCCCTTTATTTTGAAGTGGCAGCTGTCCTTGGCGTATCCGTTGAAGCTTTTCTCATGACATGTTATTTTTGAAGGTCACAGCAGAGATCACAGCTTTATCATGATATTGTGTTGTGAAAATGTTCCACAGTCCTGTAGCTCTCACACTATCAAATTCTCTCCGTCTTTCTTAACATGCAAGTTTTCATCTCTGTAAATCATTCATATGAAAGTAAGTCAGTAAAGTAGGGAACTGACCTAAAGACTATTGAAAGACAGTGTTTTTTTGTGTATGGAGGGGCAGCCCTCCCTACAGTCACTCTGCCCGTCCACTCTGCATAGCCTAGAGACACAGCTGTGAGTCGAAGGGGTCAGTGTGTTTAAAGGGGAAAGCTCTGCTCACCACCACCAGCGACGCAGACATGCCAGCACACATGTATAAATGCTCACTACGGTGTAGGCCACTTGTATATGTTATGGCATCAGCTCCAGAGTCGAGCCTACGTGCAAATCATAAATCAGCCTTAACAGCAAGAAAGTGAATAAGACTTTGTCCCAAAATGTCGGGTTATTCCTTTAAGCATGAACAAGTCCACATCGAGCCAAGCCAAGCCTAGATACTGTTCGTTGGCTTCTTTATCAGGAGCAATTACAGGACAAAAACCATCTGTTTGACAGAGATGAAAGAAGACACTGTGTTTTGTCAGCTCTTTTACAGTTTGTTGAAAAATAATTATGAAGCCTTAGTGGCTCTCTGTGGGGGCATCTACTCTCTCTCTCTCCCTCTCTCCCTCTTTCTCTCTCTCTCTCTCTCTCTCTCTCTCTCTCTCTCGCTGTTTCTGAGTCATTACACTTGAAACAGACTATGTGATTTAATCCTCAGTTTTCAGAATCGGATGTATGTGTGCAAACGGCTTTTAGGTTTTTTTTTCATGTTTTGCAGTGCGGCATGCTAGCTTAGTTTGACCCCCTACCACTTAAATGTTGATAATGTAGTATTCATTGAGTGAGTGTTGAAGGAGGTCGTCATCCAGGCATACAGCGCTTTTTGTCACTGAACAACCTGCCCTCTCCCACTCAAATGTCGTTTCCACCCACGCTCATTCAATTGTCATTGATCTGCACTTAGCTTCTCAATGACTTCACACTGAATGTATGTCAACGGTGTTCATTGGCAGAAATGTATGCACACAACTGGATCAACTAAGAACTAAGAAGACCTGAATCTTTTGATCTCATATCTTCACTGTGACACTGTACACACAAAAGCTCACATTAATTGTGCTACAGTGATAATTAAAACTGTATATGTATCTGTAGCTCAGTGTATTAGAAGCAGACAATGGATACTGTGCATGTATATGGCCTTAAATCCATCTTTAATTGTTTGGCACACAATAACTGTCATGTATATTAATTTAAAAGAACTCTTCACAGCAGTAATGGTTAATGATGCTACACCAGTGTGCGTTCTCAATATTGTGCTGACATATACCACCAGGCTTTGTGTGTCAGTCCCAGTTTGTGTGCGTGTGTGTGTGTGTGTGTGTGTGTGCGCATGCGTGACAGAAGTGACAGGCCAACCCAGTCACCTAACCACTTGGTAAGGATTAGGAAAAGATCATCGGTTGGTTAACCTGGTTCTGTCACAGACACGGCTGGAAATTGTACCAAAGTCTTCTCAAAAATATCCTGTTCTCTGGTTTTTCATTTGAAAATGTTGAAATGCCATCTCGAACAGTGGTCTCTCGCCACATTGTCTGCCACCACCATCTCCTCCACCTACTAAAATCAGAGTCAGCTCATATACATGTATTGAAATGTTGATATTATACCTAAGACAAGTACAAATTTAAACTCATCCGTGGTCATCCGTGACATAGAATATTCTTTTGTGTGGGCTTGACAGGCAGTCCTAATCGTATAATGATAACCTGAGTGATATAAAGGAAATATATAATGCACTCACTGTTTACTAGTTGCAACAGACCATATATTACTACATTATGAATTAATCTAAATGTTGATAAAATCACAATCACAAATACTGGCAGATAAATGCCATAGGAGTATAAGTATTACAGAGAGAATATTCAGGAGATTAGAAGAATATGGATCTCAGTGGTGAACATAAATATTTTTTATCGATAAAGTTAAAAGTTAAAAGTTAGTTAAACTCAAATGTGAAACATGATATCAGGTGCTGAGGTGGCTGCTAGAGGGACAACCTATGCGCCTCAGTATTTTGAGTTAACCTGACCTTTTCAGTCTTTGCACAACCCCCACTGCTCTCTCAACCAGCCCATGAACACTATGACCTCTTCTGACATTATGTAGCTATGCTCCTTCGCTCAAAATAAAGCTTACAGATTTTTTATTAGTCTCTATAGGCCTATGGTAAACACAACAGGGAAGCAACAAGCGTGTCTTGATTCTATTCTCGCCTAAACCACATCCACATTAGAAAATTGTGTTCTGCAGTGTTAAATTTGAATTTGACTGTCCTCTCAGTTCTCCTCCACAATAATGTGCTAAACTAAACAGGACGTCATTAATATGTTTTCAAGCTCACGATTTGATTTGATTTGATTTCGAATTTTGGGTAGTCTGATTTGATCCAGAATCGATCTTCGATTCAAAACGATTGTCAATTCATAATTGATTATCAATTGAATGAATAGAAAAGGGGGCACTATTTTCTGTCTTTTGCTCCAGTTTATTGTGTCCTTAACCATTAATTGGGGTCCTAAATCTGCTGAAATACAATATGAAACACACCTTGAATAAGATAAATGATCTGCGGCCCTTTTCTTTTGTAATGTTAACAGCAATAAGTAGTAATTAATTTGAAAGCATTCATGCATGTATGTTGATAACAAAGTAAGGGTGTGTGCTCTGCTGTGTTATTAGTGTCCAGCAGTGAGAGCAGCCTCTCTGCTGCACTGTTTGTTCCGTGGGGAGTTTTTGAGCAGGGTTATTTTCTTCACCACAGAGTTTGTTCAGCATGTTGAATACTGCCGTGTGTGTTTGTTAGTTTGTTAGCAGTTGTCATCTGATCTTGTTTGTTACCGCTGCTCCGCTCCGTTAACGTTACGTCATAACATCTTGTGACAGCATAAAAAAAGTTCACAAACACGTGGCCTGCTTAATGTTCGTCTTGCAAAGGTAATTATCCAGTCATTAAATAAAAGAAGAAAAGCTTGCAACCGCTGCCTTGTTTGAAGATGAACTTTTTTTTACCCCACTTTTACTGTAAGCCATTATCATTTTTAAACATACAATACATGTCTTTGTGTTAAAAAAACAAAACATTTATTTTTCTCTGAAGTCCAGAAACATTATATTTGTGCCATAGTAGCCTGTATTTTAGTATAGCCCAGTTTTTCAGAGGAAGGTTTGGTAATGTGTGGCCCGTTTGTGGAGAACAAAATTATACAGAAATGCTTTTGCACTTGCAACTTTTGCACTAAACAAAGCAATAGATGATGCACTTCACCCTATGCATGGCACTTTAGGCTTTTGAGTGAGTGGGTGAGTGTTTGAGTGAGACCTTCTTAAGAGTTCTTATACTTTGATACTACTTCTGATATTTTGATGCTACTTGTTAAAATATTTTCTTTGATGTCCTTTCAATCTGTATCGCTCTCATGTCTTGTTTTTAGCTCTTGAATGCTGAATCTCCCATCTGCATAACAGTTTTACCCCTGGGTACTAATGAAGAAACATTGAACCTTTAACCTTGAACTCAAGGGATTGTCTGATTGAGGTGTGAGTGATCACTTGCTACATCAGCTTTCTCATCATCTCCCCCATCTGACTTCTCTTGAAAAAATGTTTAGACATTATGCACAATCATCATAAAGCAGCTAGTTTTGAGCCCCAGCCTGGACTGATGTGATTGCCTAAACAAATAACATCTTTTTATGGATAGTTTTTTTCTCACCTTGCTTCTTCTGTGAAAACAGCTTATCCTAGACTGTTTCTGACACCAGTAAAGCACTAACATAAACTAAATGTAGCGTGAAGACAGTTCTCGTCATGCAAGAATACGGTAGTGTGTGTGTGATGGAACTGGAACAAATAGGATGCGTTAAAACTCACAAATCTTGTGCAAGTATGCATCTTGCCCCTGACATAGCTTTTATTCTGCTTATTTCAGATGTATTGCAGCAGACAAACAGATTTTTTTTTTTTTACATTGCATAAATTTACATGTCGTAGAGATCGATCCCACTGGTGTGTTGCGGATAAATCAGCTTGCTTTGATTGAAAACTGGAGGCTTACTCAAACTTTCAAGCATAGAAAGTCCTGAGCATGCCACTGCCACAAAAATTGACTTTATTTCAGTACCAAACTGATTTTTACACAACCTTAATAGAAGATACATAACATGTTTTTCATTCAGTTTAGACCCAGACTGAATATACAGTATATTTTCTGTGGAAGTGTCTTTCATCAAGAGGAAACCAGGGCAGGTTTTTCTTTGGGAGGGTACTTGAAGTGGACCAGACTAGCCGGAGAGTGTGTGCTCAGTTAAGTGTCCCCTGGTGATTCTGTCCAGCTCTATGAACAATGCCTGCAGTGTAGTTTTATTGATTGAGTCAGTCTTCCAGTCGCAAAAATGTTCTATTAGTGCTGAGTCACATGATAATGTCATTCATCCCTAATGAAAATCAGGACTCTCAGTATCAGTTCTTATGCTGGCATTCCCCATTATTACAGTCCCGTGTCCTAACATCTGTCCTCAGTGAAAACTAGCCAGCGCTATATTTAGCCCACCCGTCCAGCTTTATATAGGTCAAGAATCCCATCTACACTTCCACAGCTACACTTCAAGGCTGTAGCATTCTTGTTGCTTGTGTAGGATCCTGGCAGTTAGCTTTCTCTGACCACTCCCATTCCACAGGCCAGTACACTTTTGAGGTGTCTGGAAGGACTCCTAAACTAAATCACCTGTTGACAAAATCCAGAGCAAAAATCAAAACAGTTTTTCCAGGTCCTGCTGTGTATTTTTAGTGTCCCACAGCTGAAGCAAAGGCCCTTGTGAGGGGTACAATCCAATGGTGTTGGTGCTTCATTTCTGTGGCTGTCAGGTGTTTTCCTCCGTGTGGCTTCCCACAGAGAAAAGCTCCTGACAGCCACAGAAGTATTGCTGCTTTGAAGTTTTTTGATGAACTTTCCCCACCCACAGGCTGCTAAATTCAGACCTTTGAAAATTTTGTGCAATTGTCCTTCCCCTGGCGTCACTTTTTTGATTCACAAGGCAGCAAGCAAACTCCCGCACACTGTCTAACTTGGTAAAAATAGATTTTTTTGCAACATTTAGGTACTAGACCTTCAGCAGGCTCATGAAATAGAAACATAAAGCAGCAGAAAGAGGGCACTTGTTTGGCCAGGTTGTCTTCAGTCTCCCAAGATCTGTACATATCATCATCATTATGTACAGACCTTCACTACCTCTACCATTTTAATTCCTTTCAGCAAAACTAGCACATGTTTGTATGAACAAAGACCGAACAGCTCCTGAATATTACCTATTGTACATTTTCACAGACCATCATATTCCCCTGCAAGTCTATTACACCACAGTTTAACTGCTCGTTTCACCAAACACAAATTCCCAAATAGTATCCTTCAGCATCTGTAGCTGCCATCTAACCACCAAACAAGCATATAATAACAATAGTTATGGTAGTGTTTACAGTATTGCAACACACACACATTCAGCTCAACCACTGGGCTCGATATGCTTACCCAAACCAGTCTGTCTGGGAAAGTGTGGTGGTTTTAGGTATGACTCGTTCTAAAATCACCATAATCTGTACTGGCTCAAGTTAAATTTAGCAGACATAATCCTTTCCACTTTCCTTTTTCTCATTTAGATGATCGTCATTGTGAAAGTTGTTAGACTGC
Organism: Pagrus major; assembly: GCF_040436345.1. Classification (NCBI taxonomy): domain Eukaryota; kingdom Metazoa; phylum Chordata; class Actinopteri; order Spariformes; family Sparidae; genus Pagrus; species Pagrus major. Next base: position 13,209,567 of record NC_133215.1, read on the forward strand.
TTTGGCCCACAAACTGCAATGTGACGGACAGTTATATAGATGGTTAAAGTCTATTCTACAGAGACAAACTGTCACAAGGTGCTGAGTGTCAATTCACTTTAATTGTCTGTTGATATGTTTTGAATAGACAGTACAGTCAATTTTTATTGGGCAAATTGTGTGTTTTCATCCTAGAAATAAAATTAGTTAGGTTTACAACTAAGTTAGCACAATACAGCAGGGTCAGCAGTGAAGACTGCTAATTCATTAAATCTTTTTTAGGTAGGAAAAGTTCCATGTTTTATTTCGGGGATCCTTAGTGGATGATATACTTTTAGTTTTCTATAAGTGTGTCTCTAAAGAGAGAATGTGGTTGTCCAGTTATTAGTCTGAAGAAGTAAGAATTGAATCTTGGTGGGAAACGTGTTTTATACAGATCATCTATCGGCTACAATGTAAAACGTGTTTGTAAAATTGCAAGGGAGGCTTTCAAAAGAAAATAACTGTTAAATGTAAGGCACTTCCCTGATAACTAATTATTTTTTGAAATGTGCCAAATTCATAGCGGACATTTTAAGCATATTATTTTTGTCACATTAACAAAGCTGTCTGATTAAGTGTTGTCATAAAAGAGATCCTGGGCCAATTAGATTTTTAAAAAAAGATGGGCTTGCAGGCAAAGAACAATCTGCAGATTTGTTTCTATGCCAGCGCTAACAGACGGAAAGAGAGGGGTGGAGGGGGAGGAGGGGATGTGGGAGGGAGACGAGCTTCTTTTCATCCACAGCTCTCACCAGATCCTTCAAAGTTAATTTGAGGTCAGTTAGTGTGCATGCTGAAAATTTAGAGAAAAAAAAAGTTTGTGTCACTGCAGACCAGACATCCTGTCAGGAAATTGACGTCTCTGCCCTTTTCTTTACTTGATTTTTGCAGAATTTGTACAGTAAACCAGCAATGTGGTGATGGAACAAAATCAAATCACTAGAATGAGCTGCTGAAGAGCTCCTTTTCCCCTCTAAGATTGTATCTGAACAGGTGCTGAGTTTACGGTACATTTGGCCGCAAATCAAAAAAAAATCACAATATACTGGATCTCTCAAAGGCATAAACCAATTATCTTGAAGCAATTCTATCAAAGTCTCTTCTGTCTGTTTAAATGGAGAGTTTCATTAGTGGATTGAGGCAGAGCAATCTAAAGAGTAGAGGGCCACTGTAACCCCTAAGGTTTGCCTTGGGAGGACTATCACTGAATGTGATGCATGTTAATCTCCATTTCCTCGATTATGTGTGGGCCAATGTCTGTACATACTGTTTGTTCAAAGTCAGGGTGACTTTCTTTTCCCGTGCTTCAGTCCTCTGTTGCACAGAGAGATGATGAGGAATGGGGGGAAACGGAAAGATGAGCAGAGGAGTAAACACTGAGACAGGTGTCTGGCAAGGGACGATGATTAGATTTATAAACCAACCAATGTTATTTTCTCTGCGTGGGGACTGCTGCAAGACATTTAGCGCTAACGGATGCTCCCAGTGTCCCACCGCAGAGGCACTTCCCCCTCCATCTCCCTCCTTGCTATCCCAAATCCTCCTCTCCTGTACGCCCTCACATCCCTCCCTACCTCTCCTCAGCATCACTACTTCCCTTTCCTCTGATCCCATGGGTGCGATTCGATTTTCTCCCTCGTGTCCGACCAAGATGGATTGGCCTTGAAAGCATCCTTTCTGCTTCCATCACCATCCTTGCGCTATCTCCTCCTTAGTCAGGGGTGTGTCATCCTTTCCCCCTGTCTCCCCAGACCATTGGCTGGCACATAACATCCAATATTTTCTCCAGCTGGAGTGGAACTGAACACATTAGGGATGGGTCTGTTAAGGTGATCATCTTGCTCGCGCAATGCCCAGGGACCATTTTTCTTCATTTGAGGGCGTCTGTCTTGCTGCCAATACTATGGATTTTCTATCAGCTCCTTAATCATGCCCCCATGATTGGGAAAGTGATTGGTCGGGCTGCCTGATATGAAAACTCTAGTATCAATTTCGTGTCTGTCAGGGCACATAGCCTGGGTTATTAGACAGCCATTTGAACAGTTATATGAAATGTTCCTTCCTTCACCCCCACCGACTTCCCACTGGAGCAGGCTCGACTTTATTCCGCATGCAGACGCTGCTGCAAAATCTGTCAGGAAAAGAAATCGCCGCAGTCCAAGCGTCTATTTCCTGATTGCACTTTTTAGTCAAACAGATTTATAATTTCACAACCTGTTCAAGGCTGGAAATTAGCTCATTAGATTTGGAGAGTCTGGGGGCCCAAAATGGAGATGAGTACTTTTTATGTCCATGGAGGCGTAGTGGTCAGAGGAAAAGATCATTTAACAGAAAATACTTTTATTCAACAGATTAAATAAAGATGCTAACTCTGTCTCACTCTCTCCCTGTTTCCCTGTAGGTCATCTGATGGTGTGTGCGCAGCAGGAACAGTGGTGGTGAGTCGTCTGAAGATGGGGGAGATGGAAGAGGTTGACATAGATCACATCACCACCGACATACCGTCACATAAGGTAAAAGCAGCAGAGACAAAGCAGGAGTCTACGTGCTGCAGATGCCTTGTGCTAATGCTAGGATTAAACCGGCGCTGCTCAAGTCCTCCAATGAGATTAAATAAACTTCAGTAAACCCTAATGGGGATTTAGAGCGTGTGTGTGTGTGTGTGTGTGTGTGTGTGTGTGTGTGAGTACATTTGGTTTGTGTTGTCTCTCTCTGTCATATATAGAAAAAAGATTAAACACAGACTGACCAAATTAGCATTCTGACACACATACACTTGACTTATTCATACAGGATTTTGTAGCCAGTCCTGCATCCTTCCCTCATCTGACCATGTGGAAGATATTTCGTGAATGTGGCTTTCCTGCCGCTTCCACCACCCCCTTCTCCACTCTAATCTCATACAATACATACCGCTTAACTGGGCTCTGAAGTGACTCACGTAATCAGGGGGGAGAGAAAGAGGAAGAAAGAGCATTCTCCTTCAGAGTTTGACAGTAAACCGAAGATTGTGTCAACCGAATGGGGTGCCATCTAACCACAAATGAAGTTGTATGTACTCTGATTTCACTTAATTTTCTTTACACGCCTAATGGAGGCAGATTTGTTGAACATTTGTCGAGTGAATGTGTGCTTTAGAGGCAGAGCCGGGTATTAAAAAGTAAAGAAGGAGCTTTAATGATGTTTCTGATCTGTAAAGGGGAACACTCTGATTTTCTATCAGCACAGCAAAGCTTTGCAAGGCAGCATGGAGACTTGCAGTCCTTGCCTGCTTTTGATTTGCTATGTACTGCATGTGTGTGTGTGTGTGTGTGTGTGTGTGTGTATGAATCACTGTCTTATATAATTGACCAAGGGCTTCTACATGGCTGACTGGCTTTCACTTCTGCCCACCCCTGTTGCTGGTGCAGGGAGGTTCCCTGCTAGGCTCCAGAGTGTCACTGACAATCTGCCCATGTCGCCTTGATGAATGTGTTGCTGTGTGGGTGTGTGTGCATGTGTGTGTTGTCACAGCACATTTCCCCTTGTGTGTGTTGTTTCTGTTGTAGAAGATGAGGGGAGGAAAGAGGGAAGGGATATGACAAACATTAGGGAGGGCTCACTTGAGACTTAAGACTCACTTGTGGGGAAGTTCTTCTTCAATTTACCTCAGTTGTGTGCATGTCTTGCTGCCTGAATGTACTTTGTGTGTGTGTGTGTGTTTGTGGGAGGGTCTGAGGCACTTGTTTGATCATTCCCCGTCATTGCTTGGGTGGCTGCTGCTTATGAATATCTCACTGACCCTGAAAAAAGCAGTCAGCTGAAACAAGAAAGAGACTCCAGTCACCTTTGATCTGGTCTCTTTACATATTTTAGTCATCAAAGACCCATTGAACACACGCTGTCCACTGCCGACAATTACAATGGGACTCCTTTAACAGCTGTGGCCCTTGGCTCATTGTTAATACTTTTCATTATCACAGATCTTACTTATATGCTTACTGAAATTTACAGATGCTAGTTTTTCGGTTTCAGCTGACACATTTATGTGAGCATGGGTGTTGGTTCTTTTTTTTATTCGGGATCAGTTTCTAAGCGGGGACAGGTGATGGATTGTTCCCAGCAGTCATTAAAGTCCTTTTCTGGAGACAGGTTTGGCTGTCTAGCTGTCTTAAATGGTTCATCAGAAAGCGCAGAGCTGACATACAGCGAGCACAAAAGATTGTTAGTTGTCAGTATTGCTTTGATGAGGAGTCCCAGACTTAATGCATCAGGAGGCATCGAAGGTTTCAGTATCAAAAGCAGAGGTATCATTGTGACAGAGACATATTTGGCTTTTATGAGCAGCAGAGAGTACAGATAAAGGGACATTTTTTACACTTTTTGTTAAATTAACTAGCAACAATATGCTACATTAAAAACGGACAACATCAAAATAACATTGTGAATCAATTATTTTTTTTCTTTTGCCTTCACAAAACACAAGAACAAAAGTTTAAGGAACAGTTTGTTTATCTGCTGTAACCTAACCTTTAATCATTAGCATGTACAGTACAGCTACATTACATGTATTTAATAAATGTGGATACAACTCAAAAATTGCAAGAATCATGCAAGTACTGTACATCAACTTCATCAAAAGTGCGGAACTGCTTAAACCCGAGACAGAGTTGTGTTTGCCAAACACATTGGTTAGCCCTTTTCCCTTTTCTCAGGGGTAAGTGAGAGCAAAATAAGCTTATTTTTGTGTTATCTTAACTGACTAGTGCTACACTTTAATACAAGAACAATGCTGTTTCTTAATTACCGTGTCTTCTACATGCATTTAGAGTTTCATTAAGTTTCTTCCCGTGACCTGCAGTTTTAACCTCATTCTCAAAGCACAATATCATGTATGTAACCACCTGGAGCATGTTTAAGACAACTTTTACAAGATTTCCTTTTTGAAAAAGTTAAGTGGAAACATTCAAGTCAACCAGAGACAGTGATTTGGACACATGGAGCCAACGTCAGCTTAAAGCTGCTGTAAGTGTTGTTGTCGTTTTAGCTAACTCCCTGTCCGTTTTGCAGTTAGTCATCCCCTCCCTCCTCTCTATATCACCACACTTGTATGACTCCTTTCTTATTTACGAGGCAGCTCTCTTTGCCTTTTTCTTTTCTTCAAGCATCATTCTTCTCTCAGTATATTTGGCTGTATAAGCATCACCGGGAGCGCTAGGATCAGTAGCTTTCCCTGTTCTGCCATTGCCAGTAAACTGGAGGATCCTGCTCTCTGCACATTTAGGGGCAGACAGGACCGCCTCTTTATGGAGTTGTTCTCTGTCCTGATTGGATAAAATGGTCAGGGTAACCAGAAAATGTATTTTTTTCTTTTACTGCATGAGCAGGGGGAGGACAGACATGGGCTGGAATTACTGTTGGAATATAGAGCTATTTAATACTTATTTTAATAAGAAAACAACGCTTACAGCAACTTTAATTAGAGAGCTAGCTAGCTGCAACTTATAAAATCTGCCAGTGATAGATGTTACTGGCGAAATTAGCAGTCCCCAGCCAAGAACTAGAAAATGCTTTTACCTAGGTCTGCCTGAAATCGAAGACCCTTTGATTTAAAAAACAAAGAATTTCGAGCAGTAAATCGGTCACTGGTATCATTGTAAACTGCATATGTACTTTATAAAATGGAAAGTCTCACCAATGAAGCAACAGTAACAAAGGGAGCTTTCCATCAATCAATTGTGATGAATTGGTTCATGTGAAAACCAATGAAAATACTAAAGCAAAATGGGTTTGGGAAATTTCCATTTTGGAAAATTGAACTGTACATAGTGGTAAATGTAGCATGAGAGTGTTTCAGGAGGAGGAGTTCCTCCTCACTGGTTCACTGAAGAAAAGGAAATATAGCCAATAAAAATAATAGGTCTGTTACCCAATAACACATTGTAATTGAAATATTAAAATTGTGTGGTTCCCCATCTGTATGAGATAAGATGCGGTAAATCAAGAGCACACATACACGTACAGAACAAGAAAGTATTGTTTTTGGTTTTAATTATCTCATTTGCTTCTGTAATCTGATGTTTATTTTAACAAGCATACTGTAACGTCCTTGTTGCTTTGATGAAAGTGTTGTTTCTGTGCTGTATGAAAATGCACAGAATTTTATGAGAGGAGAAAAACTATACTATGGTGAGTTAATAAAGACTGAAATGGCAGTGGAGGTTATAAATTACCAACCCAGGGAGTGAAGTCACAGCAGGTGTTTTCCTACAGCTGTCACCTGCTGTGACATCACTGATTGCAGCGATGGCAGAATTGAAACACTTCAACTAAAAAGAGAGCGGTGCAGCAGCAGCAGCTGTTTCCTTTATGTGATTCTATATGGGTCTAGTCTTTATATATACTGTAGTAATTGTAATGTGCATACAGTAGCTACCATTTCATGTAGTTGTACTGAAAGAAATGCACTGAAAAATCAAACTAATGCAAACCAAACATGAGTAAACTATTCATGCATTTTTATTTTTACAGTAGTTTTAAAAAATTATGTAAAGCACTAATGTGCGCATGTTTAGAGTTTCATGTTTAATTTCAGGTAAAAAAAAATCTGATGTTTCAAATCGGTAAAAACTAAATTATGTTGTCTCGCCATCTTGAATCAAACTAGTTTAACACAGTACTTGGGGAAGCAAGCCTGACAATAATGTTATAATTCTTCGCTCATGTTTTCATGTGTATAATTTTCATACCTAAACTGCCACAAAGCTGTGACAGGAAATATTGGTCACATGCTTTAATTGCTTATGGCTGCAGTCATGAGTAATAGTCATGATCAAAGCCCAACTGCTTCTTAGAACAATATCATCACTGTTGTTGTCTCAACAAGAACATTTTGACGTTAAGTAATATTTCTGTTTCTCTGCTTCTGTCCTTTTCCTCTCCAGTGTCCCGTGGTTTGTGAGTCTGCGTCCCATGCCTGCATCGACAGAGAAAATAATCCACTGACAGGGCCAGGTATGTTTTCACACCTGTAATGTCTTTGCTGATTACATGTCAATTTAAAAAAAAAAAAAAAAAAAAAAAAAAAGGGGGGGGGGGGGGGGGGGGGATCTCTCTTTTCTTCCTACTTATTTATAGGTTTCTTTGTCCACTGGAAATAAAAAAGTTATTTTTACAGGATAAAGATTCAAAAACTCACCCTGTGACTTGGCTTCAAAGGAAAGCTCGCAATACTTCACAGACTCTTTTGTAGTGTTGTTAAAACCCTCCAGCATTCCTCTTTATATACAAACCACTTGATGTATACAATTGACCTTTAACTGCCCTTGAAAATCCTTAGCATGAACAAGATTTGAAGCATCTTTTTTGTATCATATTTGATTAAATAATTATATTTTCCCCGCTTATATTAAATAAGAGTCTCATTTTAAGGCTGCAAGAAAGAGTAGTGGGAGATAACTGACAATGAAGAAAACCCTCAAGGTTCTTTGTGGACTCACTGAAGACAAGCAAAAGATGCCACACCAGCTGCGTGAGACTAATTTGGTGGCGACACAGAAAGCTAGCTCTCCCTCGCTGGTAGAAGAAGAGAGAATTGTAGAGGGAAACTGAAAAATGTGTAGACAGAAAAGGGATAGACTTGAAAAGGTCACGACTCTTGCTGTGTTGAAACTTCACAGCCCTTGTTCAGAGGAGACTCTGGGAAACTAGTTTTCTTTTTTTCATCCCATGCATTCATTTGTTCCACAGATCCATTTTCTCTTTTATTCAGATTCCCACCACCTCTCTAAGCTCCTCAGCAGCCCCACGCCTGTTGTCATGGTGTCATTGTCGCTCACTGTTTCTACTGTGATTAGCTAGTGAACTGCAGCCCTGTTTGCAGGTGCACATCTGCAGCCCGTCAAAACAATACCTTCCCTGCAGACCCCGCCAGATTGAGTAATGCAATTTTGTCTTCCACTTTTATTACCTTTCAAAATGAGCATGCAGAGAGCGGGGAGATAGGGGAGCCCACGCACAGCACATCTCGGGAAGTCATTTTCTTAAGAGGTGTCGGGAAGGGAAACAGAAGCTTCTGATTGGTGGTCAGATTAGTGTGCTGACTGGGGGGAGTTCAGGGGTTAATCTGCTTCTCCGACGGTGGTGGAAGTCAGCAACTGTCGCTCTTCCGATTAAGGTTGTGCCTTCACCCCACTTCTCTCCATGTGTCCCTTGCTCCCTATTTATTTCAGTCATCCATTTCACTTTCTCTAATCCCCATGCCAACAATGTCAGAATATCCTATTTCATTCAGTTGCAATTATGAATCCTTTCTGGGGTCATTCCAGGGCCAGGCTTAACCTAAATCATCATTAATTCCAACATCAACTTCAGCATCCTATTTGTGTATATTTCAAATTAATGAAAGAAAATTCACACTTGTCTTGTTGGCACATTTTTTACTGTCTGAAAGACTTTTTTTATTTTATTCAAATGGTTACCCAAACCTCACTCTCTGAAACACCTACTAGACCTACTAGGCGTTAGCACATCCCATGTCATTGCATCTTATGTTAGTGTCCTCTCACCACATAAGAACTCACACTGTAGTGCACCTTCTTGAACCCATCTGCATTGAAGGGCATCACTGAACTTAAACACTGGAGGAGAAATGACGTAGCACCACGAGGATTAATGACTCGGGCACTTAGACAGATGACTTTGATAAAAGGACAGTCTGGGGCCAGATCAGGCTACAGCACAATATGAAGGGTTTGGTAGTGGGAGCCTTCTCTGTTCTGTCACCGAGAGCAGAAGCGTAACTCCCACTTTTAAATTCAAGCAAAAACATTTTACTGGTGCCATGCATGTTTGACTGCCTAGAGCGAGATTGTCAACGTCTCACCCTGGGTGCTTCAGCTCCGACTTACTGAGTGACTTCCTTTATGACTGCAGCTCTGGAAACGAAAAGGGGTAGTAAACACTGTTCAAGGCGCACAGCTTTCTTGCCCTCTGCTGCCAGCATGCAGATAAGAGCATTAGAGCTGTTTTTCGTTTCCAGCCTTCGATTGCTGCTATTAGCCACTCTCTGCAAAAATGAAGAAGATGGTTCTGCGTCTGAATAGGTTTTTATGGGCAAAGTGGATAGTGGAGTTAGCAAGGAAAGTTTCAGAATAATTTTGCCCGGCTGTTGTATAATAAACAAGCAATTAAAATGGAAATGGAGGAAATAAAGGGGAAAAGATTAAGAGAACAAGGTCTCTATATTTCAGTATGTATTCTAGTCTGCTCTGCTGCCACTGAAGTAGAAAGAAAGTGAGAGAAGGCCTTGGAAGATGAGAAACGCCTTATCTATGGCAGACACAGTTATTGATTATAGAATTTAATTTGTGCTTCATACCTCATGTGACTTTTGAAGAGTTTCTGTCTGTAGCATCCTTGACATTGTCAAAGTTGGTTCAAATCCTCCATTTTCTCTTTCTAAAATGTAAAAAAATTGATATATCTTTGATGAGAACCTGATTTGTTTTTTGCTGCCTCAGATGGTTCAATACGCCTTTCTTCCCTGCCTTTGTCTCCCTCTCTCAGTGTTCAAGAACCCAGTATGCAAGGTGTACAGATTTCAAACAGTGGACAGCAAGTGGATGCTTGTGCGGGAACAAATGGAGGAGTGCACATTGTCCTTTAGCATCCCCAAACAGCTACTCTCCCTGTATATTCAGGAGGACATGAGCAGGTAAGTCACTTTGAAATCACACCGTAGATCCTGTGGATGTCACTGCCAGCTTTCTCATTGCATCAGATAGCTCATTTCCCGGTTGTGTCAGCATCAACTAACTAGCCAATGGAGAACAATCAAAAGTTCAAAGTAATACTCCTACCCGGTGCTGCCTCATTATGTGTACAGTAGGTATGTGTCGTTTCTAGACCGTCTTTCCCGACCCAGCTCGCTGATGTAAATGATTGTTTAAAAGTTCCGCCTATATTTGGAGAGGAGTGAATTATTCAGACCTGCTTAACACTTCAAAAGAGGCGCCTATATCCGTGTATTGAGAAAACGAAAAACATTCAACACACTCATGCACACCTTCTCCCTGTCCTCTCACAAAGCATTGCAAGAAAGCTCCTGGAGCATCCTGCCACAAGTGCTGAATTGGACAAAAACTTTAAGCGTTATAGTTAAGTATGCACGACAATATCAGGACATCATCGATATTGGCTGTTAAAGGCTTTAAAATGAAATATCAGCATCGTCAAATGAACCTTTTCCGCCAATATGACAGGCCGATAAGATGACGCTGTAACTATCCACATGTGACACAAACTGTTGACTAAGTAGTTTTCTTATTTTGCCCAGTGAATGTGTAAATTTTGAAAAGCATTGTATGTCAGCATCTGCCAGTGGGCCATCACGATAAGAGTAGCTATAATAAAATGCTAAATCTGCAATTCTCTGAAATTATGTGGAAAAAATATGTGCATATTTCAGCACTGGCAGTCGGCCAAATTAATTGAAAAATATCAGAATATTAGATTTCTGCAAAAATCCAATCGTGCACCCCCTAGCTATAATAATTCAGTCTTGGTTAGTCAGGTGACACCTGCAAGTGAAGGTTAACACTTTAGCCTCCGAGTTCAAACACTCCTCGAGCAGCTACTTTGGCAGAAGTACAGCACAAGACCAACTGATCCATTTACAGTGCAGCCAAACTCATGTTTTAATAAACAAGTCAATCAATAATTGGCCTTTTTCCATCATGCCATGAGCAACCACAGCCTGACTAAATTCCTACAGTGCGAGCAGTCTTCCAGGTCACAGTAAAGTTGGTTACCTTTCTGAGGAGCCTGCAACGCTTTTCACTTAGTGCAGTGTCTCCTTTTTGTTCCATTACTCTCTTCAATATTTACATGTGGTCCATGCCAAAAATGTTAAATTTCATGTTGTGGGTTATAAGTTTAATAAAAAAAATCTGTAACACACAGTAACTCCAATTAAAGTCCTGTTCAGTTAATACTGTGTGAGAATGAGGGCGTGTTAAGACAAGGTCAGAAGGAGGTGATGTTTCACTAGTCTCTGTGTGTGCGCCCGTAATTAGATCAAAGAGTTCCTTCCCTCAGGGTCGACCACTGTTTGTCAAGGCAGATCATTACTCAGCCGGCCTGTTGTCCCTAGCAACCCCTTCTCATACATAAAACACAAACTCGTCCGTACACGCGCAAACACAACATACAGCTGAAGAGGATTTCTTTATAGGCACAAAAAGATGATCAGAGATTTTGATGAACTTGGAACCATACACAAAACACATAGAAACAATCTCACGGCTGTTATTGACCGACTGACTCGATAAGCTTTGTTGTCAGTTTACCTGTCAAACAGATGTACTGGAATCCATTCACATTCCGAGACGGTGGCTCGCACATGCCGTCTCTCAGTATCTTTAGCCCTACTTTCTGTTTAAAAAGATAATCTGCATCACAAACTGATAATTCCAAATCGCAACTAAATTTAGAAGACAATTATATAATATTTATTAAATGTCTTATCTGTATAATACAGCTCATGAGCACACAGCAGTCTCCAAACCATGACTACCATATACAACATTTGTTTATTAACAGGCATGTGTACTGTATCTCCAGCTTGGTCGCTTAAGCACCTCTCCTATAATCCTCTTTAAATGTTGTCTTTCTCCACAGTGCTTCTCCATTTAGCCGATTCTGTCAGCACAGCCACACACTGGTGCTAGCTCGATGCTTTTAATGATTCAGTTAGTGCTGCAAAGTTGTGAGTGCAGCGGCGGATGGTGGGTGGCTTAGTTTGCTTCAGCACTCTCCGATAATCTCGGATGTTTCTTCCTTCTGTTTGTTCGCTTTGATGTCTACAGTCTTGTTCTAATCTAACTCTGCGAACACAGAGGTGGCTGATTTTTCTTCCTTCCTCTCGTGAAGACGCTGTGATGCCTCTCATGTGTGTGTGTGTGTGTGTGTAAAGATAATTAAGGCATGCGTAAAGTGCCAGTGCGTGGGTGTCGATTAAACCCCATTCATTAAGAGCTGTCAGGTTTCTCATTAAAGGAAAAAAAAAATTATGTCCCCTTTCCTATTAATAAACAAGTAGTGTGATTGTGTATGAAGATCGTACAGGTACATATTGACATCAGGCTCCCCTGTTTTCAGTTGTTGTGTACATTAAGGATCAGAATTAATGATGGTGCTTGTGGGATGCAGCAGGTTTTTTTTTCAGAACGAGCTGCATGTGTTGTGGAAGAAGGGTTTGCTTTTCAGTCCTCTCACGCAGTTTTTATTGACCCCTCACACAAAGCCCTCTGTGATTAAATTGAACAGGCACTATAACGCACCATGAAATAAAGGTGCCCACATGACAGGTCTTTGCTCTTCAGGAAATGTATTGTGTTATCCCAGCCATCCGTCCAAGTCAATTTTAACACATTGCTGTGCTTGATTTTTGTCCATTGTTTAATTTTCTTATATCTACATTGTGTTTTAGTTGGAATAAATGACTAAACTGTGTCAGCTGTATGATTCATTCATAGTATTGTATTTAATCCTACTTTTGTGTGAAAAATTCAGTGTGAACAGGCGGTACTAATAATGTGGTCTTGCTCATAACGAATTAGAGTAGTAGAAGTAGAACCTGTATGGGTTAGTCAATGTCAAACTAATAGAAAATTAGTTTCAAGCAAGATCTCACTTTAAAATGGGTAGAATATGGGTTGTATTCTGAGTTACAAAAGATGCTTAAAGGTAGGGAAGGAGATTCTGGAGAAAGATAGTTGATTGTTGAGTCTCATTCCCAGGTCGTCAAATACGGATCAGTCAGTAATAGTAATAATAATAATAATGATAATAATAATAATAATAATATCAATATCAACAAAAACAAAACAAAAATACAAGAAATGTACATATATACAGAGCAATAATGCCACACTCAGAGCGAGGAATTAAACAGAATCAACCATCTTTCTCCAGAATTGCCTTCCCTACCTTTAATATGTGTACTTTAACATAGTGTCACCATTATTTATCTTGTTCTCTACTTTTTATCCACTTATTCCTTATCTCATAGTTTGTCTTGTTTGGAAACTGCAATCAGCTGCATAATCCACTGAATTTTTCGAAATACTTACTGTTTTTTAGCCCTAACAATAGACCCTTTTACAGTTGGTACACAATGATGACGACAATTATGTTGCTCATTTTGAAACAAGTTAGTTAATTTAAAGTAAGAAGTAACATCATAATTCAACTCTCAGATACTTTTTTATGTATAAACTGTTTATTGGAGCACTTTTTGATGTGACAGTAAAAGACCTGATTGACCCTCTTTTACATGCATATAGTTAATCAACCTAGCCTTACTCTTATCACACCTCGCCCCAATCACACCTTTACTCTTTCCAAACAATAGCACTCTGATTAAGGAGTTGATACTATATCTCTCTATCCACCATCCCACTGCCTTGTCACCCTCATTTAGCAAGCAGATATGTTTGTCTATTATTTTATCCATTATCTATTATTTAGGGCCAGGATCGTCCTTCTTGACCTCCACTCCAGACTTCCCGACACAAAATAACAGGTGTCTCATGAGACAAAAGTGTAGTTTGACACTGTGATCTTCAAATAGCAGTGGCTGAGAGGTACATTCAGAGGATATTGATTATTGTGAATGGTTGCAATCTCTTAAAGAGCATTGTGGCAATCTAGTACCATGTAAAATTTGATATATATACCCAAAAATTAAAGAACATCCCCCCTTGATTGGTTAAAATTGCCCACTTATGGTAGTAGGGGCCACTTCAACTGAAGTGAGCATGCTGGAAACAATATGTTTGATTGAAACTAGAGAGACATGTGGCATGGGTATACTCAGACCTGACGAGCTGGGAAATCTATCTCACTGCTGTTGTACTGATATCATTATCTTGTTCAGCCCTAGACTACCAATAGCATGCATCAGTGAGAGAGCTGTGATTTTTTTTTTCTATCTAAGTTGTTTGTTTTTCTCTTTTTATGAACTGATGCAAGATTTTTCTTATCATTTCAAAAGTAGGAGTTTTGAGCACTCTCATTTATAAAGATACTAATCTCATCTCCAGAACTGTTTAACATACTTTTTGAATAAACATGTGTATTCATCATTGGTCTCTGTTTAAATCCCTTTATAATTAAGAATGCTTTCAAGCTCTATTTATATGCAGATAGGGAAAGGAGGAAGGAAGTGTTATGCATGCCTGTTCTGCTGCCGGTAGTTCTGTAAGTTCCTTTTGCTCATGGTAATCTGGAATGTACTTGCGTTGTGAGGAGGCCTCGTGCCTGTCTCCCTCTGACATAAGCATAACTTACTTACAACCACCTACAGAGCATGTTGGCAGAGTTGCCCAGCATGTGGCGCCTCTCTGCCTTGAGGTTGTTTCCAGTTTTGTTTAAAATCTACAAGAGGCGAGAGGTGAGGAGAATGTCTCATATGTGATCTACCATTTGTTTTACAGCCAGTTCAGCTGTCGTTAGCCAAACAAGAAATCTGCATCATCTAATGTAAAATGCGAATGTTTGCTGTATGTATCTGTAGTTAGCTGCTGGCACACTGAGCTTCACTGGGTGAAATCACCCAAATTAGAATAAACAAACATGTTTCTCAGTTACCTTTTGTGTTACCAACTCTTGCAGATAGTTTTGGTTGAATTTGTCTAGGTTTTAACCCAATCGGTCACCCAATGTCGGTAATAGACGTTTCTGCAAACCATAGATTTGTTGAAACTTTCTATGAAATTTTCTCTTTCATGTTGTAACAATGCTGTACTTATGATCTGGTTAGGTTTAGGCACAAAAATCACTATGTTAGAGTTAGTAAAGGATCATTGTTTGGCTTTAAATACCTGTTTTAATTGCCACAAACACAGCTGGCAATGTCCTGAGGTCTCTTTCAAAATATCCAGTGGTGTAATGCTTACAACTATTGAAACACAGTCTCGAAGTGTCACTGACTGGGCAGCCTTCTCGCCAGTATGTCAACCACCAACCCCCTCACATCTGGATACGACAGTCAGATATGACACATATTCTAGAAATGTCGATATGGTATGTAGCCTATGACATGTACAATTGTGAATGTATCAGTGATTTGCAGAAATGTTAACTGCCAACATTTGTTTCTGGTGACTGGGCTGCTGTCCTGCAATTTCTTGTTATCAGTACATATATAGAGACATCAATTCAGTCAGCCAACTCATGTGGAATATATTAAAATGCAACTTTATAACATCAATGTTTGATGTGAAGGCTCTGATCCCATCACTCCCCCAAAAGTAAAACTTCAGCACAGCACTAGGGAGCGACAATACTAACTCCCCTTCTAGAAGAAAGTAGACTTAGAACCTACAGGTTGATGCTGGGGTGCGGGTCTGGCTTTTGAAATGCTAATAACAGCAGCAGTAGCAGCCACTAACAGCATACCATTCAGGTGAACAGTGTGGCAGCAGGCAGGCAACTAAAGAGTGAGCAGAGTACTGATGGCTGAACTTCACACTGTTTTTGATGTATCATGCACTGAGAAGACTGTGAGTGTAGTGTTGGACTTGAGTTGGGCAGCCTGAACCAGCTCGCAGGCTTCACTTCATTAAGCTTGTATTGGCCAATGTATCAGTCTAGCTGTGGTACTTTAACCTTACGCACCAGATGGTTTGTTCCACAAGACCAACTGAGATATCCTCTCTAGAAACTGTTTGGAAAAGTTCGGGCCCTTTCAAATAATACTTGGCAGGTGATTGGATGAACCATCTGTCTATCACAGGCAGACTTCAACCAGTCAGGTCAACGAACCATGAAGGAGAGCACTGCCACCAGTAGAGCCAGTGGGTAAATCAAGCTGTTACTGAGCACAAACATCTTTTACATCGAGAAAAAGCACCAATGCCGTTCCTTGTCGTCATTCAATGAGCTCTTCTCTCCAGTTCTGATATTACTGATTCTATAGCAGCATCTAACCTCTTGAGGAGCCACTATTGTTGTTTTCAAACAAACAGTCTCTGGCTGGCGGACACACCTAAACCACGACTGTAGCTTCATGAATCCAGCTGGTAGTGCTTGCAGTATTATAATACATTTACAAATTCCACCACATAATGTCTTTCCCTGGATGACTCAAAGACCGTGCTGTACTGTAGACAGTTGTTATTGGAACTACTTTTTAACAAAGAAATAGTCCCTATGAAACTGTGGACAGCATGAGTGGAAGACCACAAGAGACACATATTAAAATATATTTGTTTTCTTTCTTTTTTTTCTTGTTTGTTTGTTTTTTGTGTGTAATTTATCTGAACCCACCCCATTAAAATGTGGTGGGTTTGATCATACAAATGACCTTGACTCATTCTGTCTCTTTGTCTCTGGCACCATTTCTATCACTGCTGTGTTTTGAAATACTTCAAAGTGATCTAAAAATATCTTACTTACCTGGAGGAAACAGGGAAATAGTCTGGAGAGGCTTTCAGCACTTAATGCTTTGTTGTCGTAGTTAAACTACAAAAAAAAAAACTACTACATTATGCATTCAAGCAATTATGCCTGGTCTTAACAACAAGTTGAGCCAACAAGCATTTTTACACGCAGGCTTTCATTTGAAGACGTACAGTATACAAATTGTATGAGGTGTAATCACTGAAAATTGGGCTCATTATCATGAAAGCAATGCATAGGTCCATCTATTTGTTATCCTGAATACTATATTAAACCTCCTTCAACCTCTAATCTGGATGGTATTACTGCAATTTACTTTTAAATGATCCTGGAGGGCTGGTTTCTGAATGATATCTGTCCATCTGATGTCGCCATTCACATGCAAATGATGAGCCAATGAAAGACACTGTTCTTCCTAGTAGGAAATCAGTCTCCCACCCCCACCCTCACACACAAACACAGACACACACTCCATACACCAACTATTATTACCTAAAGAAAGAGCACAGATGATTTTGGCCTCAGGCAGCTGGCACATAGATGAAACAGAGGCAACTGATCGCCCCAGTGACACCAGTAAAGACTGTTTTATAAGTAATGGCAGCAGAATGGTAGAAGCAGGGGAGGAATTTGATAGGGCAGAGTGGATAAGTGGGCACCAGCTACTAGCCTGAGGTTCAGAAATGTGTTTATCTGGCTCAGCACAGGGTGCTTCGGGACGTAACTGTGTGTGAATGTGTGTCTGGTTCAGTGTGTGCAAGCTTGTGTTTGTGTTATTCATTTGTTAAACCCTAACTAGAAAGTTGAGAGAGGAGGTTTGGGGAGCATGTGTGACCAAACACTAGATGTAGCCTTACATTATACTCAATAGTTTTTCTCCTTTAAATAAGATTGTTTTATGTCTACTGTCTATGTTTTAAACACAGAAGCAAGCCAAGATTTGTGGACTTCATCAATGATCTTTTTAATAGCCATTAACACCACAAAGGTCCTAATGGATCTGTGTTTATCTGCAGGGTGCAGGACCTGAGGGAGCTGGGGGAGCTGTCTCCTCACTGGGACAACTTAAGAAAAGAGGTGATGACACGATATGGAGGAATCATCAACTCCTACCAGGAGACTCTGGCTGAATTGGACAAGATTACTGGTACGACTGCACCCACTACTAACCTTTACATTCATAGCTGTATCAACAAATGCTCTCATGCACATGTGTACAAAGGTGTTTTTTTAAGAAAAAGCTTACAAAAAGTACACAAATCCAAGCACCTTAAATAATAGGGGCTGGACAGAAGCACTAGTGACACTAGATAATGCTCCCTTGCACGCTTATCACCTCCAAAACATTGAATGGAAGTAATATATATTCATAGGAGCATTATCTAACGTGCAGACTTTGTGTTTGTATTGCACAAAGGTGTTTTGCTCCGAATCACGCAAACACACTTGGTTATGAAATTGGAGATGTTTGGTGCGTGGGAGTCATTGTTCAGATATGATTCTGGTCCAGCAGATGAAAATCCTTTTGTTCTCTTCTTATCATGGTTTGTCCTTGGATGTTCAGAAAAACCTGTTTGTTTTTTTTTAATTTCTCCAAAGGATTGAGGGTCAACACATTGTTGTACTGTGAACAAGAGGAAGTAGAGGCTAAGGTGTGCAGATGTCACTGCATACCTTATCAATCAACTAACTCTCTTTTCAGTAGTAACATTCTGTCTAAAAAATGAATGTTTGTAGTGGTTAAAGTAGTCTCTTACTGTATGTGTTGTCCATAAATACAGAGGGTTATACAGGGGTAATTAGGAGTGCGTTAGGTCTGTAATCTGGGCTGACTTGCCCCTGTGTTGATTCTGTTGTAACCCGATCAAACTGCTGCGGCAGCCCCTAATCTGTTAGGTTAAGCCCGAAAAGAGAACTTTAAGTTGAAAGATGAATTCTGGGTGATTTCAGTCAATAGCAAGCTTTAGCGAGAGGTACGTTCATTTATCTACTTTCTGTCAAAGAGTTTCCATAGCAACACAGGTTTCATCAGGGGCAATTGAAATGTGTGTGCCCGTGTGCTCTTCTGCATTTTGTGAAATTAACCGTTTGTAGAGCACACAAAAACTGACAGAAAATCTCAAAAACATGAGTCTTGCATCTCATTTACAAATATTTAGTGTTCTACTTGGTATGCAGATATCTTTTGCACACTTTCTGCAGATGTTTTACATAATAACATTAATCAACTCAGTTAGCTCTAATGTGAACACAGAAAGTAATTAGGCTGTTTCTCTTTTGCCTCTAACATTGAACAAGGAAACATCGGACGTGTGATTAAACCGCAGAATGCCACTGATGAGCGGGTGTTTGAGATGTTTTTAGAAATATGTAGGTGATGTTTTTGTTGTGTTTATTTATCACTCACTACATACCAACAGTGCACATATTATGTTTACACTAGGCATTGTCCTTGTACTGGCACGAGCCCTCAAAGACACAAACTCCTTTTACTGTTCCAAACAACAGATGTTAGGTGTTTGTATTACTGTACTGTAATTATCTGCTGTTGTCCTCAACTTAACTCATTAAATTGTTACTAATGAAAATCTTAGCAGGAACAACAAAACAGACAAGCTCATACACTGATCGACCACTCTGAATTTGTTCCTTTTCCTCTCTACAATCTCTTCCGATGCATATATTAACTCGCTGTGAACATAGGAACATTATGGCTACTGATTAATTTTACTCTGATTTACCCTCATCCCTATAATGAGATATTTGTCTCTGCTGCTTTTTGCTTTGCACAGCTGATAAGAGATGATGGTGCTAAGCCTCTGCACTGCCTGCCTGAGCTCTGAGGGAAGGAGTTAAGGACGAGGGGGAAATGGATAATGTGGTCTTGGTCATTATGGTTCCTGACAAGTCCCTTGTGTGGCCCAGATGCTGCAATACATGTAGGAGCCCCTGTCTGACTCACCAATCTAATCTAGCCCTGCATTAACTTAACAGGATGATAGACGCGGCTAAACAAGTCAGGCGGACAGGCTGCTGCAGATTAATTATTGATAAGTAATATCATTAAAACAAAGGTGGAGAATAAAGTTGGAGGTGGTTTGAGTTCGAAGACCAGGAAAGGGAGGTGAGAAGGATCAGGGAAGACAAGGACAAGATGATTACTGAAACCAGACAAATGGTGACCAAAAAAAAGCAGTGAGCGGCATTTGTGTAAGAACTAGGATTGGGCAATATCCAGAATTTTAAATCACAATATTGTCCTTCCTAAAAATCGCGATAGGCGATATTATAGGTGCTGTTCGCTTGGAGGGTCCAGCCAAGCAAATGGCGCTGGGTGATGGACGCTGAGGTGAGACCAGAAATTTGTTGTGTTGCCTCGTTTAATTAACAACTGGTCACAGCAAAGACAACATGTAGTCTCAATCAAATTCCATGGCTTGCCATTTTCTCACACTTTAAACCTGAAATATTGCCAAATTAGCAAGCTGGAGTTCTTCATGTCTGTATGTTAAAGCGCTGCATGGATGCCGCTACATCACATTAATTAACCTGTGGTACCCTCTCAAATATCATTGCCTCAGCTGCCACAAAGGCGGCCATGCATTTTCATTTCAAAATAAAAGCCCGAAGATGCCGTAACAGTTGTTCAATATTGGGGAAAATATTGCATATGATGGCAAATATACCGCAATATTTGTTAATATCTAACATCCCAAGCTGAGTCAAAACAGTTGAAACAGAAAAATCACTGTTCTATTAACTGTTATACACAAATAAATACTCTACAAATGCATTTAAAGCACAAAAAGGATACAAAATATAAAGAGTTTGTGTTTAAATTTTGAATTATGTTTTCAATGTAGTTCGTTTTGCAGGACTTCACGTGGCTCTGAGGATTGCTGTCCTTAAATAGGATTATTTATGCATTTATATTAACTAGAGGCTGGCTCTAATGTATGTATAATTTAAGGTCAAACCCGAATCAGAGGGATTTTCATTTGCAAAAGAAGAATCAGTGGTCTGTGCACATTTCAGGGGTCGGATGCAGGTTTTTCCTTATTTTGCTGTTATTCAATTGTGTTTCATAAGAACAATAAAGCTGGAGAAACTGCAGGTAGTAGAATAAGATTAAGAGGAAGAGAAGCAGTCCGTTGGGAGGATGAGACAGCGTCCCCATGTTCAGGTTCAGCACCCTCACTGATTCCATTTTATCCATTTTTAATGATGAGCTGACCTCAGCAAACACTTCAAATGCTCTAATAACTGTATTCCATTCATAAATTAATCATCCCCGCTTTCATTGTTTACCAGCCGGCGAATTAAAGGCACAGGCGTAATCCTGTTAGCGTGGTGTTTGTTGGACCTCCAATACTGCCGGCACTTCTCTGCACAAAACTGTCAGTCACTCTTAAACTCCACTTATGGGATAACTACAGCTTAAGGCCCAGAGCTTCGTATTGTAGATTAAGGCTCATATCTTACTTTCTCTCTTTAGTATCTATATTAGAACAGTAGTCTCTGCAGTATGCTGCCTCCAGGAAGCATGTTCAGCCGTGGTGTGCACAGATATTTTGCAGGTTACTACAGTAAACATCCAAACATATTAATAGAAAAGAAAGGCCCTTAAAAATAATTACTGAAGACAATTTGGATGTTGGTAAAAGGACATTGTGCTTTTAAACATGACTCACTGGCTGCTCACACACAGCATGTGTCCAATCCTCCTCTATGTCTACAACATATCTAACTGTGAATTGATTAAAAAGCCTGCTGTGTTCTTAGTGCCACAGGACCATGAAGATGAAAACCCTCTACATAGTTAAACAGACCTGCACTGATCTGACAGACCTCACTTACAAGCCACTGTTTTTCCGGTGCTGGTTGCTGTAGTTTGTGATCTTGTTTTTTTCCTCTCAGCTTGTCCTCAGGCACCCAGGCAGAAATTTCTAAAAGCATAGGATATTGGTTACTCAACTTCTGAAGGATTTAAAGGACTAGATAAAAGTGACTTAGAGCAAAGAAATGACAGGAAAAATTAAAAGAAGATATAGTGGGCAGATGTTGGTCAGGCCTGCTGGCAACCAGCCCTTCTGTCACATAGCCAGCCCACCTGGGCAAACAGATGGGGATCTGATATGACTAATTCATCTAACCTACAACGGTCACTAGCTCGATTAGCCTGGTCCCCAGAGCTCTAAAGCCAAATGTGGAAGCCCACTGAGCAGCGTTGACAGCCTGACCATTGACTTCAATGTTAACCTTTGGAATTAGCTCCTCCTTCTCCTAGCACATAAATGTGTTTATGTACACTGAAGACACTAGTTTAATTCTAACTGGGTGAATACATTTACACAGTTTACTTCACACTAGAGGTCTGGCACTATGGATGGAAATGTAGGTCTGCAGATTGAAAAATCTTAACAGTTGGATGGATTGTATCATTTTAAACACTCATGGTCACCAGCGGATGAAGACTACTGACTTGGCCTGACAATGGTGTTTCTGGTTTTTAATTTTCACATATTTGGTGGACTGCTGTGAAATATGCAACGGATATTTGAGTTCCCTAACAGGACACAAAATTAGCACCAGCCACCAGCCAAATGCTGGTAAAATATGCAAGTGGCTGGGAAATTTCCTTTACTTCCCAGCCAGAAAAACAAAAGTTATATATTGAGTGGCTGGTAAAATTTGAACATTCACTTGTCATTTGGCCATTGGACAATAAAGTGAATTTTTTTACCCTATCTCTAGAGGACACATTTTAACAACTTTGTGATCCTCTCATTTTATCTAGCGCCATCATCACATTCTGATTCCAGGCCAGATACATGCAAAATTAATGACATTCCCTTCAGTCTCAACTGTACTTTGTGTTTAATGGTAATTAGCAAATACTAACATGCTCAACTAAGATGGTGAACCTAGTTAATATTACCTATTAAACATCAACACGTCACTGTGAGCATGTTAGCATGCTGATATTAGCATTTAGCTCACAGCACATTGTGCCTATGTAGAGCGTCATGGAGCCAGTGGCATGCCTGGAAAGCATGTTAAGCAAATGATCACATCGCTTGCCCTCTGGGACCTCTCATAGGGTGCATGTCTTGGCTAGTTGACATCATATGTGCTAATGGTACAAAGGTATACTTAGTACTGTATGAATTATTGAACGTCCTAATGTTTCTCTGGTGCTTATACTGAGTGCATTGACTAAGAAAATGATTTACGAAAATGGCGAACAAATGCGTGCTGTGGTTTTCATTGAGTTTGCAGCTGCAATCTGTGTGCATTTGTCTGGTTTCTAAGGCAGCAGCTCATTAGGCAGTCAGCTCCTGGTCTGCGCCTGGTACAGAACCTCCAGACGCTCAGATTGTATATTCAGTGGTTAGAAATGGCATCTGTTTACATTTGCACTTTTATAAGCAGTAGCAAATCTGTTACCACCTTAGGAAGATGATATGATTGATTTCCAGTGCTTGAAAATAATAAGCCACATCACTGTCAAAAGTGTTATCTATTTCTCAGCAGCTTCAGGATCATATGCGGTAATGGAGTTGCAGTTTTTTGTCATGTTTAGCCAACTTGCCAAAATGTTAAAATCTGTGGAAGGTAAAAGGTTTTCTCACCTAGGTGATATGTGAAAATAACCCTTCTGCAGCACTGACGCTTTGATTCGTGCAAACTGGTCTGTTGCTTCAAGCCTAATTAAGAACAGGACATAAAAGAGTGTTTACTGCTCTGTTTTTAGCTCTTCTCCAACACCTTTCAGTTCATCTGAGTTACAACACAAATCAGATGGAAGACATGGAAGGTGTAGATACTGATTTTATCTTTTTGTCATTATGCTTAACATACATTGTGAGCTTTGGTGCAGGGAACATACTCTGCTTTATGTTGCCATACCAACCCAATTTCCAGAATGAATGTTAACTAAGTATGTTTCTGCAAAACCACAGATAAGTTCAAACTTAACATTTGTTTATGTTGCAACATTTCTTTAGGTTCAATTTTCTATTTCTCTCTTGTCACAACACTGTGCTTGTACTCTGCTTAGGTTTAGGCACAAAACACAGACTCAAACTGTGGTAATGCTAATTGATATATCTCTCCTCATGAAAGTTTTTATTCATCAGGTTTTTCCTGTTGATAAAAGCTTCATTACCTCTGGTTGAAAGGAATGTTATGATGTGTTTCCCACATCAGCAAAAGCATGTTGTCTGAGGAAGAAAAAAAAAAGAGAGAGAAAAAAACTGGGTGGATATTATGATAAGCCAGATGACAGAAGACCATTGCCAACAAAAGATTGTCAACAGACAATTCAAGGAAAAGACGTCACACTTATGGCAACAGTGGTGTGTGTCAAATGATCACAGCACAGCTGACAACACATCACAAAAGATAAGGTCAAAAACAAAGAAAAGGAAATCTTGCCGACCACAATTGTGTTACAAAAAGATAGAAAAACATTATTAAAGTGCCACAGAATGAAAAGACTTATGTAAGCCTTTACTAGATAGCTAGTAAACATGTCTGATAGGCCTAATAAATGAGTTAGTTATAAGAATAGTTCACTTACAATGAAAATGTATAGATCCACACACGCACGTTTTAATATTTACTTCACCTCCATGAAACAAATATACATTTGTTACATTACAATTTGGATTAATGAATTACATCAACATGTTCCTCATACGTCATCATCCTCTGTGACCTCTACATGCGAGCTGGAAAACATGAAAGTTGCACTCGAGCAGTTTTTCACAGGTTTTGTAACTCAAGCTTAACGCTTTAGATAGAAAATTCAAAGTCAGGTGTCTTAAAAGAGTATTTAATTAAAAGTTTTCGATGCCAGACTTGATTATGAAACTTTGTGATATGAGAATTTTTGTTCCCCTGTTTGGTCTGTTCTGAATAGTGTAGGAACCTCTGTCCATCGCCTCTGCATTAAATTGAGGCCTGTTGTTCTTGTTAACCCTTTCATCTGGATGAAGACGATTTACAGGAAGGAGGCGTCTTCCAGGCTGACCATCTTATCTCCTGGCAGAGAGGATAGTGCCTCTCTGGACCATAAAGACTTCAAATGAGGACAGTTTTAATTAATTTACAACTAAACTCCCATTTCTGAACTCTCTTTCCCCTTTGAACAGAACCTCCTCACACAGGTCATGAAGTTACCTGTGACAGTCCACCAGGAGGGACGAACGAATGTCTTCAGAATGTGTTAATACAATGTCTTTACATTTGCAGATTAAGTAACACGCCTGATCACTTTCTACCTATTTCTCTCTCTGTCTCTATGACTTCTGATCCACAAACATTCACAGAGTGGACATCGGACACCTTCTGACGTGTTTTTCCATGCTGTTACTCTGTCTTTTTTAATTTACGACTTATGCCTGGTACCTTATCTGCTCACATTCCAAACCAAATGGTCTCTGTATTCTTCCAGATTTCAGACCATTTCTAATTAACCATTAAGTCAGTATCTCACAATCTTATTTCTAACACATTAAGAAACAGTAAGAGAAGCTCATAAAATTGATCTTTCTCCCGTTTCTCTACGATTAAGATTGACTGAAATCAAATTTTAATGTTTAATCTGTACTGTGTTCGGTGGAACCACAGCACCTCCTGATGGTGAGTCCTGATGCAGTTGGACGAGAAATATTCTGTTTAATATGTTCATGGTTATAACCAGTAAATGACTCTGATATGTCTTTGTTTTAACAAGTATTAAGCTGAATATGTATAATTAATGTTTAATCACGTCATAATCCTTGTCATGATAGACAAAGTACATCTATTGAGCCATGGTGAGAAACTGAGAAGGTGAAGCACGGTTTAGTTCAGTGAGTTTCTGTGAATCTTCACACCTCCACTAAATCTTGGAGATAAAAGCCGGTAAGCCCCGCCTAGACACGCCTCGATGTGCAAATAATAAAACGGACAGATCACGTCTCTCGAGTCAGTTGTTTTGTAGTTTTTAAAGTTTTGTTTTCAGTTGTTTTTAGTTTTAGTTTTAAAGTTTTCTTTTGTAACTTATTTTGAAGCTCTTTACTTTACTTTGAAACACGCTCCAAGACAGCGATCTCAACAGAAGTGCTCACCCGTTGATTTTTCTCACTTTGATATTTTTCGCAGTATTGATTAGCTTCTTTTATTAAGTTTGTACCAGAACGAAGTTCTGTTTTAATTTGTTTTATACCGTTAAGTATCGTAACTCGCTTTTGAAGAAGTAAACTTAATTTAGATTACCTTGCATTAACTAACAACGGAAGATCCGCTTGATCAACGTATCCTCCTCAGTTATTTTATTCAAGAAGTTAAATCTAGTTTACAAAGTCAGAGCCTGAAAACCACTCGAAGAAACGAAGAAGAACATCTTTATCACAATCATCATCACGACTACAGCAACTTGCTGTGTCCGAGACCGTGCAAGCGGTTCTCCAACGAAAGACAGACTCTTTGACAAGCCCCCAGCGCTCGCTAGCGGTACCATCCCGCTGGGCACTGAGCCAAGATCTGCACCGGATCGGTACGGGACCAGCTGCCCTCTTCCTAAGACAACGGACCGAGGTGCCCAACCGACTGATACCGGACGAGCTGACCCCGGCCATCGGACCGGGACTGACTGACTGCTAGAGCTGCAAAACACCTGAGGAAATCCGCTGTCGCGGACCCCCCCAACTCTGCTGAGAAAGTAGGCTCTCCATCACTCACAACAGCTGGATCCACACATGATACATGAGATGGTGTATATGGCTCTGGTTCATATCTTTTAGCTTAAAAGAAATTCGGTTAGGGTCTCGTTAGTATTAAAAATTACTCTCGTAATCTTTAAATGCTTCAACCTAACTCATAATCTCACCATCAGCCCATGTTCCACTAATAACCAATTACTTAGTTATTTCACATTTCATGTTAGCCTACCTGTTGTTATTCATTTAAATTGCCATTTCATTTATTTAACCTGAATTATTTAGTCAATAAACATATTAACCGTATGTCGTTGTCTGTGCAGGTTTGTTTTAATGTGGAGAACCGATGGATATGTGTAGAATTCACTTACTTCATGTATGAGATTGAATCTGAAATTGATTAGAATTGATACAAGTTAAACTTGTCCAGTCGAATTTGATTAATTACCTCCGGATTATTCAAATAGACGAAAACGGAGGTGGTGCCCCATTAACGAGTGTTTAAATTACATTTATTATTAGTGTATCTCCTACATATTATTATGGTGCCGTCCGTGCGAGGCCACCTAAAACCACAGTTCTCTGCATTAAATTGATTCCTACAGACAAACATCGGTTTTAATAATCAAAAACCCAAAGCTGTTTTAATGTTGTTTGGCTGTCCACCGAGTGATTAGTGCGATACTTAACCTTATATTCTCTACTGCATATACCTTGAATTGTGTGTGAGCATAAAACTTCGCTGAGATTTGATTTCGCTGCTTAATATGAAATTAACGTGTATGGATGCTGCGTTGTAACCAGATCCGTGTGTGATAAAGAGCGTTCAACATCGCTGCATGTTGGAAATTAATGTGTAGATGCTGCGTTGTACCAGACCTATGCTTTAAAGAGTTGTTCAACGCCGCCGTGCGTTAATGCTTCATGTACAGATTCTGCGCTGTAATTACCAGATCTGTGAGTTAAAATTGTTCAGCGCCGCCGTGCGTTAATGTTTCGTGAACAGATTCTGCGTTGTACCAGGTCTGTGATTTATTTGCATGCATAAGTGTCGCTGCACACTTCTTAAATTAACCGGTTTGATGAATCATAAGCTGTTGCGCTGTGCCAAAGCTTAGAGATTCATTCTGAGATGAAGTCTATATCTACCGCGATGTTCCGGAGATATTTGTAACTTGCTCAGACCCTCGTGTGTTCTGATTTAGATTAGCTACCTAAACAGAAAACAGCTGTGCAAACAGTGAGAGGTTTATTTGATCTACCCCGTGTAGTATCAAGATTGGTTGCTATGGCAACAATCTCGTTCAGAAGACAGTATATTTGACTGTGTAAAGGAGGACAGAAAACCTCTATCAGTTGAAATTGTGAAAACACAAGTAAATGAATGCAATGCTAGTTGCTGGTTGAATGTTTTCTGAAGTGCTGAAAAACTTGTTGGTGCTAAAATTAAAGTGGCAGGATTCACTGCGTGTGACCAGTGAACTCAACTGCTGTAACTTTGTCTGCTGAGAAGTTAACCCTCCAGAGCCCAAACCGTCACTGACCCAAGCCTTGAAAAACAAGGGGGGTATATCAGTGGGCGGAGCTAAAAAGTCCCTCCTCTAGACTCTTCTTCGTGTAGCCTTGTTAAAATTAAATTCTGCGATAGCGCCCCTGGTGGCCGACTCTGTTAAACCTCCAAAGTTGCGATAGCGCCCTCTGTAGGACGATTCGGTAAAAGATTTTTATTTTGTGATAACTTCTTCTAATGACCAACTCTGTGAATATTAAATTTGTAACAACACCCCTGGTGGCTGATTCTGTTAACAACAAATACATTTGAATAGCATATTCTGCTGGCTAACTTGATTAATTGAATTTTGTCTTTCAGCTTTAATAGGCTGAAATCCCACACAGGTACTTGCTAAATTGTATTATTGGAAACCTGTGATACTGCAATAACTACTATAGTGAATTAATGTGTCTCATTATTCAGGTAAATCGAATAATTAAGTTGTAAATTACGAATTTGACAACTTTAACCAGATTTGACAACTTTATTCCAAATTCAATTGAAATTTTTGTTGTATTACTTGGAATTTGATCTTGATATATGCTACGTGCATGCAAGTCAAAGAATTAAGCTGTTAACTACACATCCAAGTACTTTTAATCGAAAAACACATTTAGATCGAATACTTTAGTCATTGTTGTTAACACATTAGCTGTCAAATCCTTTGAAATCCAAAACGTCTGTTGTTTTTGAGCTTCACAAATTGAGTTAATTAACCAAGCAAACCCCACCTCTAATTGAAAACAATTAGAATTTAAAAAGCTCAAATAAAATAAATAAATAAAACAAAGTAAATAGAATTTTGAATTGAATTTTTTTTTCCTTCTAAAAACAATGGCAGGGCCCGGTGATTCTGATACCGTGAGCCTAGTGAATCCCTTAGACAATCTAGATTCAGTAATATTGGATCTCACCACAGAGTTGCTACCAGATTATGCAGATAAAATCCAGAAGACCGACCCTAGTGAGCTACATGAAATAATGTCCGCGTTAGTACACCAGTCCCTGACTGAAGAAATGAAAGGAAAAGACAGAGAGAAAATGTTAGGGATGATGGTTATCGTGATGTCTGCACAACAAAAACGCAGGGATCAACTGCTAGAGAACGCTTTAGCTGAAGTAACCCCTAAAAAGCAACATGAGAAAACTAAAGAGTCCTTAACTAAAGCAGAAGACCGCATTAACCGACTTGAGTCTCAGGTTAAAGCACAAAAAGAGGAACAGACTGAAATGCAGGAAGAAAACTCAGAGCTCAAACAAGTCCTTCACGCCCAAGGACCAGAGCTAGATAAAACAGAATATGAACTTGAAAAAGTAACTAAACATCTTGAAGATGCTAACAAAGACCTTGGAAAAGCAACGAAGGAAAATAAGGAGCTAAAAAGTAAGCTCAAAGTTTGGGACAGGGCCAGAGAAAGAGAAAGGAAATGTCTACATGACATGCAACAGGCACTAAAAGAAGCCAGGGACCAAGTTAACGAATCCCATCTTGAACAGATGGAACAAGAGGCAGAGCTCGAAGAGGTTAAAAGGGAATTAAAGCACTCCTTTGAGTATAGTTCATTCCCAAAAGCGCCTACAGGTGCAAACTCTCATGAGGAAAACAAAGAGAGCAGATTCCACAGGAACGCTCAATTAGGCACGTCCCCGCCACGATCTATGTCACCCATAGATCCCGTTGTCCAGTCTCGGACTGACAGGGACCTGCGTGACCGAGATAAAAGGTCTCCCTCCTCTCAGCCTCTCTTTCCTCCAAGCGCGCAATATTCGCGAAACCCCTCCGACAGGGACCTAGATAAAGTAGCTCGAAACATAATGCATTTCGAACCCAAACCTGGTGCCTTTAATGAAACTCACAGGCAATTCGACCCTGAATTTTTTCCCAACCCTCCCACCCAAATGATCGGCATTGCCGCTCAAGCTCAGGTAGTAGCCAATGCTCCTGACAACTCTTCAGCACCGAGACGCTCCGGTCCTGACTTGAAATACTTGCATGACGCACGCACTGCCTTGCGCATTGTCGAGGGCCTCCTTGTACATGTCTCCGACGCTCTCACTTCACCTGCATTCGTGGTGCCTCAGAGCCACAGGGGGGTGATGCTAATGCAGGCCCATAACTCTCCATGCGCAGGACATAGAAAAGCCAAAGCAACATACCAGGCACTCCAACAAGTAGCCTATTGGCCACACATGCAGGAAGATGTAGCAAACTACATCAAAGACTGCTCAATTTGCTGTCAGGCCCAACTGTCAAACCTGCTTCACAGAGCTCCCTTCCCACGAAGGGGCCACAGAGCCTACTATGACCAAAAAGTGTCCCATGACAAAGTCGAAGTGGGGGACAAGATTTGGTACTACACCTCTGCTCCCCTGACTAGAAAGGCCAACCAAAACACCAGAAGACTTGCCCGCAAGCTTCTGCCCCAAAAGCTCAAAGTAAATAAAGGCCAGAAAGAGCAGACACTTAAGTGGATCCATCGCAACCAGATGAAACCACACAAAAACCCCATGGGACTTGACAGGGATGCAAACTTCTCTGATAGGTCATAAATAAGGATAAAACCTTTAAAGCACCTAAAAGTGCCAATCGCGAGTAGAATTTTTTTTTTTGTCAACAAAGGTCACTGTTGTTCGCGTCATTTACAAAGTTGAATTGAGAAATAGGCTTTGTAAATTAACCTGCTAACTTAACCTGCTTAACTAAATACAGTCATTTGATTTACCCAAAACTAATTGATTCAAAGTGGGGGTTAATCTAACACGTTTGCCCTTTGGTCCAAAGTGTATAATAAATTGAAAAGTAGAATTAAAACCAAACTCTGAGATTGTTCGCAAGGAACATCCCAGACTGTTGATCACCAGCTGTCGTCTACACACAAAGAAAGTGTTTATCAGAATGACAGACTCGACTTACAGGTTACAGCAGTTGCAGAAGCTCACTGTCACTCAATCAGAACTGAGTAATTTAGTTGCAGACCTAAACAATTAATTGGTAAATCCTTGATAAAGCTATCAGCTATAAAGCTTGTAAGAATATTTTATTTGTTTAAATCTTGGACTCTCTACAGTTCATGCTGTCAGTTTATTCACAGTAAAATCGCCATGAATGTGAATTTCAAGCTGAAATCCCAGACATCAGAGCGCAGATCAACCAACAACAGCAGGTGCTACAAACATAAGCCAATCATTGTAGAGCATCATTTTGGTGGTCAAAACCCACAGTGAAGTTCTGAATAAAACTCTCCTTGCTATAATCAGAATTAGAATCAGAAATACTTTAGTGATCCCTGAAGGGATATTGCTTGTGTTACAGCTGCTCCCATTCAGTCTTAGAAAATAAGCAGAAATGTACATCTATATGAACAGTGTAATAAATATTTACGTGAGTAATCATTCTCCTTTCAGTCATGTCGGTTGATTATGCTCACACACAACCTGTCAGTTCGTTATGGCAGACACGCTGAGAGACATTGGATCCTCAGTGAACAGCTCAGCCATAAATAAGATTCTTCTGCATCTTATCCCACTGTTTCTGGTGAAGTAAATTTATCCACCATTACCAGAGAACGTTATCCTATACATTGAAAATTTAGCTCCATCATTTGGACACAAACCAATATGAAATCAAGAAATCTAAATTTTTCGACAAACACACACTTGAGTTAGAGCAAAACACTCTTACTCAAGTGCAGTGATCAGTTATTGATAGCGACTCTCACAGTTAGTTGATAACTGTTACTATTGACAGTTCTATAACAGGCTCCTTAATTCTATAAGATTAAGAGTAGAACTTTCCACTAACCAAGTTAGTATTATCAGTATTGTTTTCCCTTATTTTTTCTTTACTATATGATTAGACCTTAGCACATGCCAAAGTCAGACACCATCTCTGATCATAAAGTGTGCCACCTGTGCTCCTCGACGATGGACATCATGACTTCATCGATCCAAAGTTCCCGCTACTACGGTCATTCAGATCGAAGTGGGGGATATGTAGGAACCTCTGTCCATCGCCTCTGCATTAAATTGAGGCCTGTTGTTCTTGTTAACCCTTTCATCTGGATGAAGACGATTTACAGGAAGGAGGCGTCTTCCAGGCTGACCATCTTATCTCCTGGCAGAGAGGATAGTGCCTCTCTGGACCATAAAGACTTCAAATGAGGACAGTTTTAATTAATTTACAACTAAACTCCCATTTCTGAACTCTCTTTCCCCTTTGAACAGAACCTCCTCACACAGGTCATGAAGTTACCTGTGACAGTCCACCAGGAGGGACGAACGAATGTCTTCAGAATGTGTTAATACAATGTCTTTACATTTGCAGATTAAGTAACACGCCTGATCACTTTCTACCTATTTCTCTCTCTGTCTCTATGACTTCTGATCCACAAACATTCACAGAGTGGACATCGGACACCTTCTGACGTGTTTTTCCATGCTGTTACTCTGTCTTTTTTAATTTACGACTTATGCCTGGTACCTTATCTGCTCACATTCCAAACCAAATGGTCTCTGTATTCTTCCAGATTTCAGACCATTTCTAATTAACCATTAAGTCAGTATCTCACAATCTTATTTCTAACACATTAAGAAACAGTAAGAGAAGCTCATAAAATTGATCTTTCTCCCGTTTCTCTACGATTAAGATTGACTGAAATCAAATTTTAATGTTTAATCTGTACTGTGTTCGGTGGAACCACAGCACCTCCTGATGGTGAGTCCTGATGCAGTTGGACGAGAAATATTCTGTTTAATATGTTCATGGTTATAACCAGTAAATGACTCTGATATGTCTTTGTTTTAACAAGTATTAAGCTGAATATGTATAATTAATGTTTAATCACGTCATAATCCTTGTCATGATAGACAAAGTACATCTATTGAGCCATGGTGAGAAACTGAGAAGGTGAAGCACGGTTTAGTTCAGTGAGTTTCTGTGAATCTTCACACCTCCACTAAATCTTGGAGATAAAAGCCGGTAAGCCCCGCCTAGACACGCCTCGATGTGCAAATAATAAAACGGACAGATCACGTCTCTCGAGTCAGTTGTTTTGTAGTTTTTAAAGTTTTGTTTTCAGTTGTTTTTAGTTTTAGTTTTAAAGTTTTCTTTTGTAACTTATTTTGAAGCTCTTTACTTTACTTTGAAACACGCTCCAAGACAGCGATCTCAACAGAAGTGCTCACCCGTTGATTTTTCTCACTTTGATATTTTTCGCAGTATTGATTAGCTTCTTTTATTAAGTTTGTACCAGAACGAAGTTCTGTTTTAATTTGTTTTATACCGTTAAGTATCGTAACTCGCTTTTGAAGAAGTAAACTTAATTTAGATTACCTTGCATTAACTAACAACGGAAGATCCGCTTGATCAACGTATCCTCCTCAGTTATTTTATTCAAGAAGTTAAATCTAGTTTACAAAGTCAGAGCCTGAAAACCACTCGAAGAAACGAAGAAGAACATCTTTATCACAATCATCATCACGACTACAGCAACTTGCTGTGTCCGAGACCGTGCAAGCGGTTCTCCAACGAAAGACAGACTCTTTGACAAGCCCCCAGCGCTCGCTAGCGGTACCATCCCGCTGGGCACTGAGCCAAGATCTGCACCGGATCGGTACGGGACCAGCTGCCCTCTTCCTAAGACAACGGACCGAGGTGCCCAACCGACTGATACCGGACGAGCTGACCCCGGCCATCGGACCGGGACTGACTGACTGCTAGAGCTGCAAAACACCTGAGGAAATCCGCTGTCGCGGACCCCCCCAACTCTGCTGAGAAAGTAGGCTCTCCATCACTCACAACAGCTGGATCCACACATGATACATGAGATGGTGTATATGGCTCTGGTTCATATCTTTTAGCTTAAAAGAAATTCGGTTAGGGTCTCGTTAGTATTAAAAATTACTCTCGTAATCTTTAAATGCTTCAACCTAACTCATAATCTCACCATCAGCCCATGTTCCACTAATAACCAATTACTTAGTTATTTCACATTTCATGTTAGCCTACCTGTTGTTATTCATTTAAATTGCCATTTCATTTATTTAACCTGAATTATTTAGTCAATAAACATATTAACCGTATGTCGTTGTCTGTGCAGGTTTGTTTTAATGTGGAGAACCGATGGATATGTGTAGAATTCACTTACTTCATGTATGAGATTGAATCTGAAATTGATTAGAATTGATACAAGTTAAACTTGTCCAGTCGAATTTGATTAATTACCTCCGGATTATTCAAATAGACGAAAACGGAGGTGGTGCCCCATTAACGAGTGTTTAAATTACATTTATTATTAGTGTATCTCCTACAATAGCTTCCTTTTTTTAGTGACTTACCTCCGCTGGCAAACATCACAACACTTCTAAATTGCCTCTGTTACGTGATTGTTCTTGAAAGCCTAGCCTCATTTCAAAGAGGCCCATCAACCCTATTTACATATTTGAGATTGGAGCAGCCAACATGGAGTGTCAGTTTGTGATTTTGAGCTTAACTATAAGCCACAAACACAGAGTATCGGATGGCAGAAAATTTTAATTGGACATTTTGAGCAAAGTAGCGACTGCAAAGGGCATAAAATCCTGTGCTTAAAGGATTACACCGCACATTAGAAGATGTCATAAGCAGCTGATTGAAAAAAAAGGAGATAATTGTTGAGCTCTTATTGATACATTATCAGTCTGATATGAGTAGATGAGTCTAATCTGCATGGGCATTTAAAGTGGAATGGTTCGGAGGTTTAACATCATTTTAATCATAAGCCAGTGCCAAAGAATAATTTATTTGTTTATTATTTTAAGTTGTGTTTGTGTAATTGTTGATATTGTTTGTTACAATTATGCTTTCTTTGGGAAAATTTGGATTTATTAACCTGAAACTTTATACTGTCATTTGTTTATTGTAGTCTAAAACTAAGCGACCACTCAGTGGAGACAAAATAAAATAGTGATACATTCTTTGCCACCATTTTACTTTGAATATTGTGATATCAAGTTGTGAATTCCCCCACATCCTTACAATGCATAATTGAATCTGCACTGCAGCTACTTCTGCAATCTCTAATTTAAATGGATTTTAATTTGTCATTCAAGTCATTCAGTTGCACAAGGTTTTTTCTTTCATTGGAAAATCAAAGAGAACATTTGAACATCAATCCAATTTATAGTCTTATCTTTCCTTATCTGTTCCTGTGTCCTACTCTTCATAAGCACATAAACAAGGTGATTAGGAGAATAGCCATATAAAGCAGTCATGTTGTTAAGAGTATAGCTGTTGCAGATGTTGAGGCCTTTCGTTAACATAATAGGCCTTCATTGTGATGTTTTTATCTTCGAAACTTCCATCCAGTATGTTTATGACAATATGACTTATACTTGTTGTGTTTTTTTTCCAGGTCGTTCATTCAAGCCAAGCTGCTGCAAAGCCCAGAAATCTCTGGAGTTCATCCCAATAAACTTGCACACCCAGAGGATGAGGGTGACGTGCCCTAGAAAAACAGGTATTTTGCTCTTTTTAGACCTATTATTACATCTCACACAAACCAAGTAGCAGTAGCTGCTTTTTTGGGCTATTTTGGGAAAAGTGGAAACTAGTTGCAAACACAGCATTGACATACCGTCAGCTGTCAATTTGATATGGTGAAACAGTTGCTTCATGCAGTTACTAAATAACATTATCAGATGTGAGTCCAGTATTTACTCTCGTTTTACTCTGGGGGAAATATCTGGCTCTTTAGCTGCCAAATGTTCCACTACATTCATCACTTAGTTGCTAACTTTGTCTGCCATTTGAGGCTGAACAGGGAATGTATAGTGGGTTTTTTTGTGAAACCGACTGCCTGCTAAGGCTGAAAATGACACTATGGGAGCAAATTGTGGGCGAGACAGCTGAACAATGCGCTGAGTCATGCCATGAAACTCCATAATGGGAAAAAGCAGATTAAGGGGGGTTAATTCTCTAAAGATTTATCACTACATGCGTTTTCTTTCACATTGTCGTTTCATACATTGTTAGTATAAAAATAATTAAAGCTATTAAAGTTGATTAAAGCCACTTTAAAATGTAGAAACCTGCTCATAAGAAACATGGTTCAAAAGTTTTTTGACCTGAAACTTCTGGACAGAAAACGCAGCTATTTTAGACAGGTGGTTTCATATGACACAGATTCCCACAAGCTGCTGCGGTTGTCACCTACTGTTGTCTTTCTATGCCTGACTTCTCCATCTGTCAGAGACACTCAGAGGGCTCAGGCAGGGTGGTTCTAGGTCATCACCCAGGCTGAAAGGTGAGAATTAACTTGGCCTGAGAAAGATAGACAAAACACTAATTAAGCCCTTTGCGTATCTCCGGAGAGGAAGACGAGCCTGTCTCCTCCACCGCTGCTCTCTAGCTGGCAGGGCCTGTTATTGCCCTGGAACTGTCTCAGTCTATTAAGGCGACTAACTGCTGCCTCACTATATGTGAGTGGGCTCCGTTTCAACTATACACTCGATGATTGATGAAAACTTGAAGAGAAACAAACCTTGACATAAACTGAGTTTTTTTCAGTGAAGACATCAGGAATGACAGTTAAAATAAGTAAAATCAAGTCATCATACAACCCTGCAACTATCTTGCACTGGCAGAGAAGGGGGGGGGGGTCGGCGGCAATCTAGATGAAACGAGCCTTAGAGGAGTTTGTCAATTGATTGATAGACACGGTGATAATTACCCTCTGTGGGCCCAATTCACACCTTGACTGAGTTCCAGGCAGTGGTGCTTTAGCTGATCTGTCTGTGTGTGAACACTGCACATTGTAGACTAAAGTAGGACCTGCAGGATACACACAACTCCCATCGGCTTCATGATGTTAATTAAGAAATCTGGTGCATAAATTAATGGTGCATGGTGTTTTAAGGAAAAGACATTAAGAGCAGAATTTTTAAATATCTTACAGATTTTTTTCAAAATGTTTTTTTTTCTATATTAATTAGGAACACAGGGGCATTCAGGTGACATAGTGGTTGAGACACATTTCATACCACGGTTGCATGTAATTTCCCCCTCTCTCTCCATACCATGTAAGATGATGTCTTACACTTTTGACATGCTTTCCTACACTTTTTCTGGCTTTCATCCAATGTCTGTGAAGAGAAATCAGGGAAGACTGTAATCACGGGTTGGTTTTGCTTTATGAAAATCAAACTGCACAGACTTGGGTAAAAGTCCAGTTTAACCTGGCACAGTCTTTGCTGCCAACACTACGCCCAAAGGGATTTAGGCAGAATATGACAGAAACAAAACTGGTAGCAGCAGCTGAAATAACATTTTGAATTTAACACACTGTGCAGCGCTCCCACTCATACAGGTCAGCAGACTGTGGTAGAAAGTTAGGACTTGTCATTTTTCCACACTTGGAGATTGCATTGGACAGAACTTAAGACTACCTCTCACCATTGGTAGCCTGTCCAACATTGTCCCACACAAACATCATCTTTGTTCCACATTTGATTTGTTGGGATCTGGTCACTCAAATGTTACTGTGAAATTTGCTAAATGGTTTTGCTAAAGTTAAAGCCTCATCCAACAAGAATGTTGTTCAAAATGACCATTCAGTCTGAATATCTGCCCACCTTCTGGTGTAATTTACTGTAAAAACCTTGTTTGTTAGTGAATTAGTATTACATTGCACATTTTGTTCGATTTAAAAAGGAAAACGCGTTGAATAAATGATTGCAGTCAGTCACGCTCAGGAAACACTGCAACTTGCTCCTTAATGGAGTCGAGTCTCAGTTTCCAACTGTGGTCAATTGCTCTATTGTTCCATTTGATTTTCTGAAGTGATGCATTTCATTGAGCTTGGGTATACAATCCAGTCGACAATGCTAAACCATTCATTTTCATTTTGTCTATTTATCATCCAGCAAGAAGAGGAAATCGAGAGGAGAAAAAAAACACTTTGAGCTCAAACGGTATTCATTTGTTTTGCTGTGAATGGCTTTCTTCTGTCTCCAAAATGACAACTGCAAAATATTTCCTGCCTAAAAAGCTCAGCTTGGCAAAGCTGAATTGAAAGAATTGTTCAGCACTCATTTGGGTCATGTAAAAGGATGCTTTGTCATTGTTAAACAGGATTGTGGAGTGGGTTAAGTATGAATTGTAACCACTCATCCTGACTACCACAACTAGAGTCCTGTTTTAGAAAGCACCTGTCCTCTCACTACTTAAACAGCTTGTTCGGCTGTTGATTTACTGAGAAAAGGATGGTGTGAGAGGAAGAGCAGGCAGATCAAGCACAAATTGGTCATTGTGCTTGATGTTTTAACACCCGCCATTGTATTTCAGTGTTCTTCTGGTGTGGGAAAACCAATTAAGGGAACTTGGACATCTGAAAACTCTCGGGGCCAAACGCGTGTCGGACGGGGAGCCACATGGTCAGGCACAGGGATAATTAATGGTAGAAGCAGTGGGTAGGAGCGAAGCCCCTACATCAAACCACTATTGGTCTATTGTGGTGTTGTTAGGGGACGGCCACACTGTCATTCACATTTCTGTGACACTGCTTGGAGCTGCGTTTTGTCATTAATTTCTATTTTCAACAATTTTTCAAGCATTGTTTTTTTCCTATGGTAGGGCTGTGCACTGCTGCCATCCCGGGGGTGTTCATTAGCTGACCTGGCACTCAACCACACCAAAATATTCACCCCCATAAACCCCTGTCCACCCCCTCTCCTCCCTGTTTTTTCGGATTTAATTGTCAGCTCATCCATTACTCATTCAAAACAAGGCCTGTTGTAAGCACCTCTGTGCCCGCCTAGCCGTCTGTGAAGTGTTTATTTACTTTTGACGACGGTGTGCAAATTGGAATGAAGCGCTGTGACATTGGCCGTCCTTCTGGTTTAACATGGGACCAACACTACATTAAGAGCGAAAGATGGCTGGAGAGAGATGACTAGTAATAGAGTGATGTAGACACAATATAAATCAACCTGAAATATGTACGCCAAAAAAGCACATTTACTGGTAGAGTGCATAATAATGTCATGCCTCATTTCTTTGCATAAATATAGTGTGGGCTTAGAAGTACTGTGTGCAGGTAACAAAAGGTAACCGCAACATATAACTTTGAATTTTAATGTGTACTAAAACCCTGGAACAGCTGCATGGTATATTTATAAATATTGAATCAATCCTCATGTCAGGTATCATTAACTGTTGATAAAACACTTATTAGGAGTATCCTTGTCGAAGATATTTTACAAAAATTCCAATTTAAAATTAAGTTGACGTCTATTTAGAATATAAAAAAACACACTTTGACTTGAATAATTTATTGTTTTAATCTCATTTTTCTCACCTAAAGGTTCATTGAGTGCCAATGTTTCCAAGTTGCTGTATTATACATGTCAAGGATTTTAACCTGTCAAATCTATTTTCTCTCTCTACAGATGCATTCTATGACATTGTCACTGTCGGTGCCCCTGCCGCCCACTTCCAGGGCTTCAAATGCGGTGGTCTGCAGCGTCTCCTTAGCAGATATGAAGCAGAGAAAAAGAGGTAAGACATTAAATTCCTTGCAAACAGGTGCACCGTGGTGTTTCGAGGGAGCATGGGTGATTTAATACAGGACACATGCTGGGCTGGAAACAGGCTTGTATTGACAAAAGAATTTAACTTGGGCATAATTGATAGTGACAAACAAATTTGTCCTTGGCCTGTGGACTTGATTTTCCAAGCTCCATACAGTTACTTACAGCCGAGCAATGCTGAATTTAGACTGGAACTCCACTGCCTCTGACAGCTCAATTTGACTGGAGGCAACAGGCATGATGGAAAAGGTTTGGTGAGTCAGAAGTTCCTCTGTACTGGTTCTTTTCCCTCGCAAGCATTTTTTATTCTTCCTTGTGAAGTTGTATGTTAACTTGTCACTGATGAGCCAAACAATTCGCTGCAACTTCCCAGCTAGCTCTAACATGCTCTTAAATTCAAAACCAAGCGAGCCAACTAAGTAGAGAAAGAAGAAATTTCTCAACAATATTTTTAATACAAAAAGTATGAAATGTACGAGTCTACAATAAGCTCTGCAAGGATCAATCAATGTCCCTGCTAAATATTTAACAAGCTAAAAAACTGTAAATTCTTCTAAGAAAAGCTATTTTTGTAATATAATGGTTTTGCTCAGACCAGTGCTCAGTCTAGAGATATTTTGTGAGCTGTTGTCAGTGACACACAGGGAGCATCATATTGAGTTTTGTGTTAGATTGAGTTCAGTCTGTGGCTGTGAACCAGCTCTCTGCTTGATTGCTTGTTGGGAGAAATATGTCTTGTGTGTTTCCCTTACTGACCGAAGCCGCTCACTGCACAAACACTCAGGGTTGACTGACTAAAATTAAAATAAATATGAAAAACCATCCTACTGAGATTGTATTTACACACAGAGAAACAAAGATTAATGTAAACGCACTGACTAAAAGAGCACTGAGGCAACATACCTGTATGACTTCCTTGAGCCTGAGATCAGCAGTATCCTGTAATTTTTGCTGTCTTTGCCCTTTGGATGCAGGCTGGAGGTATATGTCACTGGAGTTCAGTATGTGGTCACTTGAGTGATGCCAGAAGAAATGAAGGGTGATTTTTCCCAAAGCTCCCCATAGAGTGCAAAGTCATTACAGACCATGCCAGATCCAATTAGTTACAGAGTTTGCAGCTCAAGAAAGAGGGAAAGAGAGGCAAGAGGGATGAGGGCTGAGGTGTGGGTATGAAATGGATAAGTTGATGGGAAAATAGTTGGGGGCCTGTGCTGATAATAAAAAATAAAGAAAGGACTTCTTTACGCTAAAGTGCACAAGTGACTTTGCTGAAGATGGTCAGCTTTATCTGCTAGCATGAACTATGATAAGGTTAGCATATTTTCGAGAATCCACTGAAGTGAAATCATTTCCTTTGAATGAGAGATTAGACTTCAGAAAGAATTCTCCAGGGAGACAGAGCTTTTTGTTTCATATTTGACTTAGCTAATGACTCACTGTAGCTTAAATTTTCCAATTTTCCGCCTGGCTAACTGACTACGGTCTGCGCTGAGCCTTATCCATGTTTGACCTGGAATGCAGTCATTTGTCAGTCAGCGTCAGAAATTGGAATAAAGTCCGCTTGTCTGCGATTTTGAAGAGTTTTCGCGGTGGTCATTTTAATTAAGGTGCATGTTTAGTTTAAATGAGGAACATTCATTATTTCATGGTTTCGTTTGCTTTTATAGTGCACGCACTAAACGTCTGACCAAACATTTAGCCTAGAACGACCCGAACAGGGCTTTTTAGTTGTGTGTGAAAGTGTAGTACTGTAGTCGTGTGTGCATGTCCAGTCGAGAGTCACTTAATTGCACGGAAAGTCAGCTTATTTTAGCAGAGCAAAGATACATGTGTGTGTGCGCACAGAAACAGTCACTCATTATCGTCGTCTCGCTTTTCAGAAGCAGCCTTTTGTAATCACATTTCATTAAAAAGGGAACAATCGGTGAGATGTGAGACTTGGCTATTCATTGTGATATTAATTCATCAAAGAGAATATGGAAAGAGATTGAGGAAGGGAGAAAAAAAAGAAAACCTGCGCACAGAGGTGTTACCAGGAGGGCAATAAAAGAGCTATTCGTCTTTGTTCCCCGGACACTGGAAGAGAGGGAGGGGGGTTCTTTCCGGATCCATTAAAAACCTGCATTGGCCAAACTTGGCAATGACCAGAGTATGCAATGTAGTTTGTCTCTCAGGATGGGCCAGGAAAGAGTTTAATCAATAGCTACACTTAGTATTCCTTCAGAAACCCTGCACATGTACACACAGGGCAAGAGCATTTATCTTTCATTAATGCATGCAGTCCCACTTAAATGGCTGTTTTAAAAGTCACTGGATTTTTATCCGTTTTTAATTGAACCCTGTAGACAGAGCTGTGGATTTGCTGAGGTGGCCTAATCTTTCATTAACAGCCTCTTTTGAATTATTCAGCTAATCTGCATAACGATGCAACCCCCTTTTTTTGGACACAGGTTTTTATTGAATCTGAGCGTTGACAATCTTTTCCTGCTTGTACTGATGGTGTGTCTGTGTTGTTATGTATGGTAGTTTTTCAGTAAAATGTTTGACATAGTCATATTTGTAAGGTCAACTGTATTTAGTAGGTGCAGAAGCTGTGCAGTAGAGCTCCTTGAATCCTGTCCGCCGTAAATGAGAGGAAGGAAGCGTTTGTCATTTTGCCAGGCCTCCTGGTCAAGCAGAACAGCCGAATGACACATTTCTGGAACACTCGGAGTGGTTGAAACGACATTGCACACACTTAATAGAGTCTCTTGGGGCCGATGTTCAGATTTAATGTGACTAGCAGCATGTTGTCCAACAAAATAACTTCCTCCCAGGATTACTGTGTGTGTTCAGTGACAGGACATTGGCAGTGGCTGGGACTCCATGCTGATGGACAGCAGCTTGTTAGTTCTTTGCCTGCTCTGGAGTCAGCCTGCTCCAGGTTCTGTTTGTGATGGTGAGGGACGCTGGCAGTAGCCCTGAGACTTATCTGGTCTTAGATCAGGGTTTTCTCGCTTGTGTCTGAATCACTGAGGAAAACTTTGGCTGTAATTCTGAGAACTGATGTGAGATCAGTGCCCAGTGGAGGATTCAACAGCAGATGGAGTTTGTTCAGATCAGATTCTCCAGCATGTATCTATAGCAGCAGACTATATTTTTACTGTGGTGTGGCAGTGGCCTGGTGCTAGAACCTTGATTAAAGCGTGCTGTCTAAATGACGAAGGAGGCTTTGGCAGTCACCTGGAGTGCTGCAGGGCTCTCTGCTGACGTAGCTGCATTTTACTCCTGCTGGCTGTCAGCAGCAAGCCACAAGCTTTTCATTAATTTCCTCTCCACTATTAATTAGCCATGCGCTGGAGATGCTTAATTAGGCCGCTGGGCCCAGCGGTTTCCACCCTCTCATTACTGTTATAACCAATTCCTATTGATAATTTAGGTAAACCAATGAGGAAGTTCATCCTGGACAAAGCTGCTGGTTTTAGTAATCTCTTAGTTGATGAGTCTCCCCATTGACTCAGGTTTACCTGATGAACGGTTGAGCCACAAATGTGTCAGCATGGATATGTTTTCCTGGAGATCCAGTTCTGTTTGTTGTGTGAAACTTGAATCATGAGAAAATTAAGGGTAATAATTTCATGAGTCAAAGGGCAGTGTGCATATTGTGCTTAGGGAGTGGCAGACCACCTTCAGTATTTTCATGGCTGGAGGCGCGTCGCATACCCAGGGTGCACATGGAAATGAGGCGGGATTAAGAAGAATACATTATCATACATTATCAGTGAGTGTGTTGGGGTCTGACAGCAATTCCTTCTAAAAGCATTATGACATACTGATGTCATGTAATGGAGTCTGGAGGAGCTTCACCTAAGAGAAAAACTAATATTCTCTCACAGGAGGAGAAGAGTTGCTTGTGCAAATATAGTCCAGCCCAAATATGCCTCAGAGGCCAGATGAATTAAATTCTTGTCTTAAATTCTTATTCTGAACATATGGGGTATTTACTATTGTTTTCTGTCATAATGCACAACTTAATTTGGGATCAGAAATGGTTGCATTTTATTAGCTTACATGCACCACTAATGTCACCGCTGCCGAACGGGAACAAAAACGTTTTTTTATGCAGTTCTTTACATTTTTCTGTGGACTAAAAATGACCATAAAGAAACTGAATGTGAGCCACAAACAGCTGTTGTGGAGTTTTTACAACAAATGCTTCTATTCAGTCACGCAATTCTTACATTTAGCCAGCCACAGTTACATGACCAGTCATGATTCTGCTCTACTGTTCCACATCATGCTGTTTGTCACGGCCTCAGGGCAACCTCTACTGCACGTGTCTTGAGGACTGTGCACTGCCCTAGCTGCATTGAGTAGCTGTGTGGATCTGGCTCATGAAATTAAAGTTTGACAAAGTGTGTCACACAGATTTAGTACTTCAGATGAAAAGCAAACCTGACACTCAAGTGAACTTTGTCAGCTGATGGGAATTGCAAGCTGTTTTGGTTGATCCTGATACAAATAAAGTATTCAAACCTTATCTACATCCTGGAATTAAATATAGTTACACATTTGGAGTATTACTGTATTTTGCAATTGCAATAAGATGTGTAAGATTTTGTAAAGACAGGAAAGAGACAGACAAGTAAAACATGAGTAAAACGGGTCATGATTTAAAAGGAGGTCTAGAAGGTATCGGCCTTCTAGACCTCGAAAGGTCTTGGCTTTGGTTGGATGTAGGTATTTTTGATTGATTGATCGATTGATATATTTTATTTGTAACATGTAAAAAACAAAAGCTTTTTTTTTTAAAGCAGAACAACAAAAGGAAAACAGGAAACCTATACAACAAATTCAAGACGGAAATGCTCAAAAAAACAACGTCATTTACATTTACAAAAAGGAGTAGTAGTGAGAATATACAAAATGGTTTGCTGGTCACTATTAAGATAATGAGTCATTGGTCCTTATTTATAATTAACTGTACATGTGCTGTTTAATGGAATATGTGCAACTAAGCCTCTTTCATCTAGTGTTGCTCCAATTTGAGATAAATGAAATAAAATACCATTTGTGGGCAGTAGCAAGCTCTTCTCATAATGCTGTATTTCCTCATACATGTAAGCAACCAGTTCACGTGACATGCTCTATAGTGCATGTATGGAACTGTGCTCTAATGAGTCTCTT
This sequence comes from Pagrus major, assembly GCF_040436345.1. Taxonomy (NCBI): domain Eukaryota; kingdom Metazoa; phylum Chordata; class Actinopteri; order Spariformes; family Sparidae; genus Pagrus; species Pagrus major. The sequence goes on from NC_133215.1 coordinate 13,254,021, forward strand.
AGGTCTAACATACCGTACATATAAATATTCATAAATAGCATGACGATGATTAAATGTTAACGTAGTTGCTGGACAAATGACTCACATTCACATTATGAATAAAAGTAAACATTTGTATACTGTAAGCAAGCAATGCCCTGTGTAACATTTCCCAGCACTGCATCTGTTATAAGGACTTAAACATGAAGTTCAAAGAGCCCCCGAGCATTTTCTTTTCTTTTCAAAGGATTTTCCGCTTTCTCGGGGATCATCGTAGATAATATATCATACTATTGATATCAAATGCTCCAATTGGTTTGATCGAAATGCATAAGAACAAAATGTTTAACTTGAAAGAAATTCATCCCGATTTCAGCATGAAATTAGTCATTCAACAAGCAGTAAATAACAAATTCCTCTTTGGGGACTGCTTTAATCGTAAGTAAAGAGAAGGAGGCCTTTTATGAGTTCATGTGTGCTGTGAGTTCACTTGAGGCTAAGTTCTGCCAACGCAGAACGTAGACAGACAGGTGGGTGGATTTTCTGCTCCTGTATTTATTTATTAATACTGGATATCATGCACTCCAATGACACCAAAGACTGTAGCCTTCAGACATTACCTGAGGGTTCAGTAACCACCTGTCTGACACATATTCAACAACAGATACTTTTGCAACACTGTTGTATTTTGTATTTTTGTGCTCAACACCAGTTTTGTTGGCATCACGTTTTGGCACACAGCACTCCCAAATTACATCAGGAATGGAAGACATACCCGAGGCTTGAAATGACAATCAGATCCTGCAATCATCCCCTTTGGCCTTTCATCAAGTTTGCATTCACAGATTTATGCTGTTTTACCTCTGCATGTTTTGCTGTCATGGTAGACCCGTTTGGACTGACAGCAATGCTGATGAGGCAATTAAAGTTCCTTGCCTTAGCCAGCCTTAGAGGGGATCAATTCTGTCCTCTAGCATCAGGTGGCAGGTCCCAACATTCATTATTTCCTGCATAGGCTCCCTAATGGGATTGGATTTGTACTTATGAGTCAACAGAGCTGTTATTGAATCTCAGTGGCTGAAGCAATTATCCTCCTCCAATAACTTTCTCCTTTGCCTCTTTTCTGGAGTATCTCTATTGTTGCAGACCTGTGGGATTTTTTTTTGTCTTTAGTTCTGCATAATGTAATAAGACAAATGTGAGCACACAGAGGATGAAAGCAGTTTTAGTGGCTGTACGTTGTTGCAGTAGATTATTCAATTACAGTCTTCTCTGTACCTGAAATCTTTTTTCATTTAAAGGTATGGTTATGGAAGTGGGCATAACATAATTTTGCATGTTAGGAAGGAATGGTGGTATTCGGTGCGGTTGAGTGTTTCAAACTGTTTGCCCTGTGTCTCTCGCTCACTTAGTGATTCCTTTGATAAGCTTTGAGCTTGTGGGTGGTAGTTCTCCGGGGGGCTCATTAGCTGTAATGACAAGGCCAAGATTTTAAAGTTAACCAGTCAAAGACATAGTAAGTGGCTAGTACCTACTACAGCAAGGCTAATTTCTTAAGGCCTTCAGATTTTCATACTTATTGATACATCAGGTAGTGCTGTTCCACGCAGGGCGACTTCTAAAGAAGCACTGACTTTTTTCCTTTGCTGCAAAATATTAGGAGCGCTGCAGAGAATACTGTATTTTGCCAGTCTTTTGTATGTGCTCCTCCCTTCCTTCCTCCCTCCCTCTCTCCCCCTCTCTCTCTATCTCGCTCTCTCTCTATCTCGCTCTCTCTCTATCTCTTATGTCAATTATGCCTTAGGATCTGGCTCTAGGGTCTGGCCTACATAGAGGCTTGCAGAGCTGACTCTAAACTAGCTGGGAGGGTTGCAAATGACTGCCTCGCTCCGTGCTACGTCTGATGGCGGGAAGTCAGTGGAAACTCATTGAAAGTCACTGGAACTTTACCCGAGGAGAATGTTTGATTGGAGTGATTTGCCCTGAATCTAGGAACTGACAAAAGGTGTTTTTGTCTGAGATTAAATAGCTCCCTAGAAATGAGGAAGGGATTAATTATTCATAAAGCGAAATAGGGTTGACATTGGACTGCAGGTCCAATTTGACAGTTCAGGCAGAGTACCTGGAAAGCTTTGCTTCTGTACATTTTCAATGCAGCAAAAGTAGCAACACATAATGAAATGTGCTCAGAAAACAAGTGCTCCATTATGTAATGTTTATAGTCAATAAAACCCCATTATTTTTCATCCAGTACTATCAATAATATCCATTTGACATAGCTAAGTGATGATCACCATCTGTAACACATTTTTTGATTGGATGAGTTTTTGTGAAGCATTTCTGCTGTCATGACAACACCAGTTATACTTCTGTCCCCTTCGTGAAGATCCAGAGCAATACTGTGTCTAATTTGTATCCATGCCGTCAGGCACTGATTTACACCTGTGATGCAAGGTAAATACAATTAGGTGCATTTGGTAGCTGTTAGGAAAGGTTGCATTTGTTATTCTCAGCGGGGCATTCAAGCTTAATTTAGGTGTTGTAAGTGGTGTTTAGAGCTGCTGCAGCTTAGTGCACAAAGAATCTAAGCATGCTCCACAACAACCATCAAAAGAAACCATTTTCACGTCATATTCGATGTGTTCAATATCAGCATGTTATTCTTTTCTTTATCATACTCACTCTTTCTCTTCCTCCAAGCGTCCTCCCTTTAGATTGCTTCCTCTCCCACATTTTTGCAGAATGACAAATCATTCCAATTTAACTGCTTATCAATTGAGTGCCTGGTCTGATGCTCTTGCCAGGCTGGAATTCTTCAACACTAAGTCCAATTGAAACCAAATTTAGGAATGTTATACATGCCGCTTCATTTCACATATGTGTAAATGTTTGTAACATTCTACAGTAACAATTTAACCTGATATTTCTACAATTGTGTTTTCTTCATGAAAATGAAACTCATCATGAGCATGCACACAAGTATTACCAACAGGTAATGGTACCAAGAGCGCCACCCTGTGGTCGTTAATAATATGCCACCATATTATATGCATGATTCAATTACCAGCAATTTTTAGTAATTTCATCGAACATAAATCACCAACACATCCAATTATTACTGACTATGCTAGTAAAGCTCTGAGAGCTCTTAGAGCACAGACTTTTGTGATGAATTTACCATTTACAGGTCTTCGATTATTTATTTTTGCTTTTTTCTAAAGTATAGCTGAAGAGAGACAGGAAAACGAAACGGGGAGCACGCTCTACCAACTGAGCTACTGGGGTACCCTAGGCCTTGGATCATTAAACACATCACTCACCACAAGCCACAGCGATGAATGCAAATATTCTAGTTTAAAATGCTATTTTTAAATAACTGTCTTTTTTGGAGTTGCTATGCATGGTCTGACCAAAATACACACCCGCAAAAATCTTTGCTTATTTAGAAGTATTTCCTTATTTTACACAACTGATCAAGAATAGCGATGTATGTTTGATGATCTTGTCACCACATGGAGAAGGTTGACCAGTGCATGCCGCAGTGAAGTTTGGAGCTTGTTTGATATCAAATACTGTCTTTCCCTACTCTGCTAATCTTGGCAAACTCCAGTGGCAAGTAGACACGAGAAAACCAGCAGCACTGATCAAAACAAACACGGGATGAGCCTCAGTCCAGTGTGGCTTCAGTCTCACTACAAGCAACTGTGGCACAGTTCTTTTTCAATCAAATTTTGGCCACGTCCATATGTAATCTCAAAATTGTATCTAGTCCCTGACCATGAAACTGCCGATCTGTCAAATCTGAATTGATGTGTTTTTTTCTTTCACCACAGCTTCAGCACTGCCTACCAGTGTATCTACTACTCTCCAGAGCACACAGCCAAAGCTCAGGAGGTACTCAGTACCGTGAGCCTCCTCCAGCCCCTCATCACAAGCTTAGCAGACCAGCTCCTCCAGGCTGCCCAGGAGCACTCTTCCCCTGGACTGAGGGATGCACTCAAGAACCTTTCTGACAAGGTGAGGCAGCCCCCAAACCCTCCACCCACCCTCACTTCTCTCTAAGCAGTCACTTTATCCTTCTTGACCAAAGCTGCTGCAACACATAGACCACCTCTTCTATTCTTGAGCATATAACTGAACATACCTCAGCCAGAAAAGCCTTTTAGATTAATTGTTAACTAGGGTGAAAAGTTTATTTAAGACCACATTCCTCTAAAAATAACCTCATTATTTGCTCTGGCGTTTTGCTTCTGAGCTCGGGACCAAAGGATTTCCCATTAGAGTTGGAATCTGAAGTCTATTCAGGTTAAACTGACTGCAACGATCTGAATATTTACCCTGTCAGAGGAATTATCCACTGAGAGTGACTTTGTACCAGCCCTGGTAAATATTACGATGCTAGTTTCGTTGCAAACAAAACTGCAAAATTTATAAATTCTCAAAATGAGTTCAAAACTTTAAATCAAGCAGTTGCTGCGACACAGTTACAAACCCACATGCACACACTAAACAGACAACCTCAGGAAAACCCATAACTCATCATAAAAATGCCAAACTAACAAAAGTGAATAGCAGCATGGAGGTTTATGGAGTTGGGGCGTTTTTATCAGTATAATTAATGAATTACATCTGGTGCTGTCAGATTGCAATCTGTTGTGGGAGAGATTGTTTTTGCCACAGTGGAATAGAGCCCAATCAGCCTGCTTAATTGGTACATTCGCTCTGTCACCACTTCCTCTCATCCTTGATTAGACACGCACACACTGGCCAAGTAAACCCCTGGCCTGGTCAGCACAAGCAGGACTGCTCTCTGATTAAAATCTCAAACTGTGTTTGTGTGTATATGTGTGTGTGGTTGAGGGCAGAGAAGGTGTGAAACTGTGTGTGTGTGTTTGAAAGATGATGTGACATCACTCTCTTCAAGCCCCAAAGCAACCAACCGTCGCACAGTGTGTATCAATATTTCTTCCTCCACATCTGGTCTTCTATCACGGAAATCAGCTTTTTTTGTATAGTCAAAAATATGTACAGTACACACCTGTGCACACACGAGTGAAGCCCTGTCAGTTTTATATAAACTGGCAAGTTTTCTGCTTCAACGTATCATCACGTTTATGGCACAATATAATTGATCTAGAATAATGAAACCATCAGCATTTACATCAGTTCCCTATAAATCTCGCTATCACTACACAATTTTGTCTGCCACCGGGCACACGGTGACCCAGGAAATGGAAGGTTAACTGGCGATCCATTTCTATTATAGACTGAAGATTGAATAAACTCACGCTTTGTCTGTTGCCACTTTAAATACCCCAAAATCAAATTTTTTCTTCAAAAGGAATTGTTTGACAATTTAAGAAATAAGCAAGTCTTTTCTTGTCACGAATTAGATGAGGAGTTAGATACCACGCTCATACAGTATGTGTCCATTAAATGTAAAGCTACAGCCGGTTAGCCTATTTCGGACGTTGTGACTACATTTCTTGGTTGTTTTATCACAAGACTAATGTTTGTATGTGTTCTTATGTAATTTGTATTTTATTTGATGCAGCAGTTCCCTTGACCAAAAACAATTTTCCCCTGAAGGGAAAAAAATTATCGTTAGTCAACAGTGAATCGAATCCAAAAAAATCTAAAATGGGACAAAAAAGGGAGAAAGGACCCACAGACTCAATCACACACTCACACATATCGTCAGACAGGTATTTGATATCCTTTGTACAGACTTATAAATAAAGGTGGATGCATTTGAGAGTGCGTCTCTGCCATGTGTGTGTGAAGATTCTTCAATAAAGACAGTGAGTCACACCTTCAGAGGCTCTGAAAAAGATGAGACACCTGCAGAGAAAATCAGGGGGATGTAAGAACCTTTTTCATCAAGTACTCGCTGCCTCTGACTTTTTCCCTGTTTAGTTCAGACCACCCAACTTGAGTCCTAACGTAATATTTCACTCCTGAAAACATTTTCTGGGTACATTTTGATTAGACTTGGACACGGCAGATGCGCTGTTGCTTCTCTAAGGTGATGATTCTGTTGATGATGATAATAATAATTTCACTCTGATGATAATCACAGTGTAAAGGCAATTGCAATGCATCTCCCCTCCCTCCAGCTGTGTCCTAGGACAAGTGATATGTCTCCACTGTAGCAGTTACCTGAGAAGAGCTGTGGGTTTGATCGTCTATGCATGATTATGTTAAATTATATGGTGTATAGAGGTCATATACGCAATAGTGAGTAAGTGTCCTCACAGCCAAGTGCTGTTGGAATCTGACCAGCTCTATCCATTCAGCCTGCCTTCACCTCCCAAGTGAAGTTACATTGAGTGAAAAAGCTCTATTTTTAACTCAGCCAAAAAGCCGCTCATCCTTCAGGGTAAAACCATTCAAAACTATTCGAGGTGAATAGATTCCTACAGTCTTCTTCTTTAGATCAAACGTGAATTATTTTTTAGCAGTTGCAGTCTACAGAGGCATTTTCTGACTTGCACTTCTGCTCAGTAGAGATCATATCAGCAGATAGATTGAAGAAAGACTAGCAACAGAATTTCTCCCGAAGGATTGTAAGTGTTTCAGATCTCTAAAACAGGTAGCTGTGGATGAGCTACACTAAGGAGTAGTTGTGGAGCAAAGTTGCTTTATTTTAGCCTTAGTAAGAGAATCAAGGTGCAGTGCTTTTATCCTTTGCCTAAAGGGGTGCACCTCTGATGCCTCACTTTGAAGGTAATATCCATATGGATCCTGCAGTACAGAGTATCATTAAAATGTTTCTGCACTTAGCTGTAGTCCTGTTCTTAGGGCCCTGACACACCAGGCCAACGGTCAGCCATCGGTCAGTGCCAGGACCATCAGTGGCCCCAGTTTTTTGCAGGGCGATGCGCCCATCATTGAGAGAAATCATACTGATGTGCATGAGGAGAGAAATGGAAAAAGAAAAGGAAATCCTTCTTGAGACTGTCGCTTTTCACCTTGGCCTCTTCAGCAGTGCAGCAGCAGTATTAGATATATTCTCGGTTAGAAGTGGCTAAATTAGCGTAAGTGGTGTAAAAATGGTAGGCAAACGCCTGTTTAATCATAATGATCTTAACAATGGTTTCTAAATCCATGATCCTGAGGCTTTGGGTTTCCCTTTTGGTTGATGAATACAGCCTGGTGGTATGGAGAGCTATTTTCTCTCATGCAGGCGCAGAATGTACAAGCTAGTTGGCTGTTGGCTGTAGTCTTTGCGTTGTGTTCAAGTGCAGCTTTATGGCTGAGATGCAGGCCACTTGGGATTCACAACTGTTCTTCAATAACGGTTTGAGGGTACAAGCCCTGGTGTCGTTCTCAACCTCGTCCATTTGTTAGTTGGTTGGTTTGTCAGCAGGATTACACAAAAACTAGTGAAGGGATTTCCACAAAAGTTGGATGGAGGATGATCAACCTAAAATAGACCCTGGTCACTTTTGTTGTGAATCCAAATAAAGGGACGGATCCAGTATTTTTTTCTTACTATCTTTTACATTGCAAGATAGGGCGTTTATTTGACATTTTGTTAATTTTTCAGGGAATAATGCATGGTTCTTGATGAAAAAATCAGGCGTGTTGAGGTGGCTGGTATCTATGAGTGAGTACAAAGGGGACTGTTGGGCCTCAGCAGAGGTATGTGCTCTACTTAGTAACATTCTAGTTATAAATATTGTTTTTTTATTAATAAGTTTCATAAAAAGTATAAAAAGTTAATGTATGAGCGCTGGCTCAGTCAAATACATGAGTTCTGACTCTGTCGTTAAGTGCAAATATGCTCCAGATTGTGTTAAATACAGTGTGTGTCTTTGTTCACTCATCTCAGAAAAGATAATGAATAATACATGTTCTCATAGATTGCAAATTAACATTGAGGTCAGATAAGCAGAGTTCAATTTGAATATGAATTTACATTTTGAAATCCCAGCTCCTGTTAAGAGTTTTGGTTTCTGTATCAAGCACAGCTCATTTTTTAGTCATTTGGACAATATTTATCTTTTAAAACGATGTTTACTTTGTATTCAATTGTGTGCGTTACAGAATAGTATTCCAGCAGAAAATGATTGTTCTCAGGCAATTACACACATAGTCTTATCCATAGATTTCAGCTCTCACATCATAGACATACAATAATGGAATTCATTTGGATCCATGCAAGGCAATTAAAATGGATATGAATTAAATACAATAGTGTTTTTAGTGTAGTCATAATTTACTTTTTCTGACCATACATTCATCAAATGGACCATTTCTGTGGACATCACAAGAGCAGAACAGTTAAACCAGGCTCAGATGGAACAGTGTTGTTTTCTTAATGACTGAAACGGACTTGAATGCATCATACTGTAAGAGAAATGCTGTGAAAGATACACTCTTAATGCAGTTTGTGAAAAATAGTCAAGGTAACAGACGTGGCATGTCAGTGAGAGAGATCAATCAGAAGTGTTTGACAATAGACCCTAATCGATGTGAAGCGTCTTTGTCAAGCATTGGTCAATAGGAGATCATGACCCACACAAAACTTGGATGGAGGTAGGATCTTGGCCCAGAATAGTAATGCACGGATCTTGATGGAAAAAGTCAAGTGTATTTAGGTGGCTGGTATCTATGAGAGAGGACAATCCTAGATCTAGTGAGCTGAAAATAGGGTTAAGCAGTTATGGGTGGTTTCAAATTTAGTAATACAAGCCTATCAAGTTTAATACTGGATAAAGCTTGATTGAATTAATGAGGACTTGTTGGGCTTTGGCAGTAGTATGCGCTCTGCTGAGTGCTATTCTAGTTGTATGTGTTTTCTGAGGTGAGGAGGACAAAAAAATAAAAGTTATGAAAATTAACACAAAATCATCACCATCATCAGAAACACCAATACTGGCTCGACTACAATTACTTCCTGGTTACTGAGAGACAGCATAAAGCCGCAGAAACAATCGTGATTATGTTTTTTATGTTATTATGTTATTATGTTTCTGAGTTTTTAGTTTATGCCTCTTTCAGCCTCTGTTGTGCTGGGTCGTTGGATGATGTAGATGGAACAATCAGAGAAGTGAAAATCACTCCTCTGTAAAACTGCTCGCATGTCATTTACACAAGCAGCCTGCTAAAGGGGGTCAAGAGTCGACAGTGCTTCATTTTAAGGGGTCACAAGTCAAAAAAAGTTCAGAATCACTTCCTCATGACGTCCACACAAAGCGTCTGTAGCACCAGGAAAAGACCTCTTCTGCACAGTTATCTACTTCTTTGCTGACTAAGTCGTCTCTTCATCTTCTGGCAGCCTCAACAAGCTCGCTATGCAGTCCGCATCGTAAAGCGGGAGAATGGTGCTTGTTTGACAAATACATGTATAGAATGACCTCGCAGGTTTCTTTTCATGGAGGGCTTGGCTCGTGTTTTGTTTTGCCATGGTAATAAAATTGCTTATTGCTGTGCTAACTCAATTACTCTTGAGAGCCCTTATCATTTTTTACGCAGTGGCGGCACCGAGCGCGAGGCTGCTCGGTGCCGGGATCATCATCAACTTACAGTAGCTGGTGAATTTGAGATCAAAAGAGGTGTACTCCTCGGAGAAGCAGGCTGGAGGAGGAGTAATTGAATTGTTTGTTGTTTGTTGCTGTTTTTGTTGCTCACCGGCTGTGCTGCGGTAATGGAGAGCAGCTACTTTATGGTGAAGGAGTGTATTCATTTTCCTTGTTTCTTCTCACTTCCTCTGTAAATACTTACCCGTTTCCAAGCTCACTACCACCAGTATTTTCTTCCACCCACTCACTCCGCCAATGTGACAATCTCCCTCTATCTCTCTCACTTACTCTGTCTCTTTTGCTTTTTCATTGCTAACATTTTCATTTGTTTTGCCATTCCACAATAACTCTCAGTATCTCTCTTTTTTTTCCATTTGCTCTTTGCTACAGACAGAACAATTTGTTCACACACTTAAGGATGAATTGGTCAAGAGTGCACTGCTAGCACTACACGCGGCGCGGCCCGGGTACGTTTCCAAGAACCAGAAGCAGACCCCGGTGCAGGGAGGCCAACATCAAGGTCACATCCATCAGGGCAGTGACCAAAATCAGAGCCCAGTCCAGGGACTTCCAGGCCACAGTCCGGCCACATCAGTCACTGAGAGCACAGCTGTGTGTAACAATGTGGACGGATCACAGACCACGACTAGAGATGGTGGGCCGAAGCACCAAGACTCCATTCCACACCATAAAGAGTACGATGAGGAGGAATGGGTAAGTAGTACGACTTTTCTAAGTCATTAAAAAGACTTTCAAAGCTTTGTTATGGTTTTATCTTTTTTAAGTACAACATGGCAAACGGGTATTTTTACTGCTGGTCCTCATAATAGAGCACACACAGGGAGATAAACTATTACTATAATCCAGATGATAATTTTAATTACTTTCTAAATTAGACAGCAGACCAAACATAACTCTTTGCTTTTGATGACAGTTTTTCTCAGAGGAGTTTTGACATTTCATCATGACAAACTGACTGCAAAAGATTATTTTGTGGTATCCTTTCCACTGAATCTAAGCCACGATGCTTTTTTTCATCGAAGTGTGTACGATTGTTAGTTGGTTTGTTTGCCACGATGACAGCAGGAGTTTATCATGATTTCTGCACACCAGTGACTAATTATCTCTCATAATATTCCTCACCATTATAACATGTTCAAACCAAGCAACAAAGACCAAAATACACCCCACCACTTACCCACCACACACACTTGGATTGTCATTTTTGTACAGACACAAAAAAGTGAAAGCATCTATTCGTCGGCTAACAGTTGGAATTCAGGAGAAGAAAAAGAAAGCTGGAAACAATCCAAACGCTTTGAGAGTTATCTCAGAATATCCAGAAAGCACTTTTCCTTTTGACCTTTTGGACTTAAAGCCAGTTCAGACTGCGAAGGGAAACACCTTTTTGTTCTGTTTTCTAGACACAAGGGAGTTATTTTTATGGCTTAGGCTGCTTCTCTTTCAGTTTTTATTACACATTTTGGTTTCCCTTTATTTCACCGAAACACAGTGACATCGAGCGAGATCCAATCAGTGAGGCTGATCTGACGGCTGATTGTGTGTTGGTCTCTTATAGGACAGGGTGTGGGCCAACGTGGCCAAATGTCTCAACTGTGTAATCGCCATGGTGGATAAACTCCAGGAAGAAGACAACAGCAGGCAGGAGCCTGTCCCTGAGCAGCAGCTAGCTGATGTTATCACCTCACACAACCCCGGTAAATGACTGTTTTTGTGAAGCATGATCATCTCTGTTAAATGTGGGTTTGTTTATGCTGTAAATGGATGTGTTTTGGCACATTGGTAGTTAACTGACCATTACAGTGAAGCCTGTTATATTATTACACTTGTTATCTGATGTTGGCTGGTCAAAATCTGCAGTCCTCTCCAGCCGCTGGACAAAAACATTGCTCACCTGATTATAGCCCAACAACATGAAGGTTATATTTTACTATAATGTACGCCCATCCTCCCCTTCACTTCCAGCTCCATAAAAAGGCTCCTTAACTTATTGTTGTTTTTAACATTTGACTTTATCAGATTTTCATTTTAGTATAAAATGCTTATCTGATTCAGTTTTCTTTTGTTGTTGTTTTATAGTTGGTCTCTTCACAATTCAGAATCAGTACCCATGGCCAACCTAGTGTTACCTGAGCCCAGACCCTTGAATTTCTTCCCTCCACCGATTTGAGTGATTCATCTGGCATTGTGACATAAAACAGTGGTTTTCTCATCTAAAAAAAGCACACTGTCCAATGAGCGCTGAGGGGGACTTACAATTAGCTAATGACAAACATGTGACTCAAGTTAAATAAGTCTATGTCTGAAGTAAGTAACGACAGGTCACAGGTTGTGTCAAGTCAAGCTTACTTAAGGCAAGTCAAGACACTTTTTTCTCACCCAAGAAATTTCAGTCTTACCTGCAGTTTCCAGTCTTTATAAAGAGAAAAGACAAGGTATTAGTACCTGTCTATTAATAATATAATTGACCAATTTATCCAACCTGTTTAAAAGTATTATGATGAATTGAATTTACTTATTAAGATGAAATGAAATAGATATAATCAAACAAAAAAAACCTCAAACACATTCTCTTCCCATCACTTCAAAGAGTAAAATACTGACAGCCAGACTTCAAAATATTAAACTGAAATCATAAAATGAACACAAGTCATTCGAGGCATCTTGTCTCAAATCAGCTTAGGTCAAAAGTCTTCCAGTCAAGTTAGTTATTTTCTGTCGAATCAAGTTGTCAAGTCAAAACAGTGACTTGAGTCAATTTGTGTCCAAATAACAATGACTTTAGTCCACATCTCTGGCAAATAAGCACCGCAGTGCAAGCCGTTGTCAAGCTCTGCACTGGAACCAAGGATGAGTAATGACAACAATGGTGACCGCTATAGACAAGATAGACGCTGCTCATAGACAGCATGTATTGTCAATATCAGCCAACATTTAGTATGTTTTTACTTCGCTCCGCTCCACTCTTAAAAATCCTGGCAGAACCAGTACGCTGGCATGGCTATGCATCAGTGTCAACCTCCAAATGACGAAATTTTCAGGTGCCCCCTGGTTAGAGTGGAGGCAGACAGAAGATGGAAGCGGAGTGTATCGAGTTAACAATTGAGTCTGATATCAGGCAAAGCCTAATGCTTATGTGGAATCAAATACACTTAATTTATACATACTCCTACAACTGCACCAACGGGCGACACAGCAAGGTGCTTATTGTAGTTTTAATTGTTGTAGTTGTAGCTTTCTGCATGACTTGTGCCAAAATTGGTATTAAATGTCTTCATATGTGGTAATTAAAGCTATTAATTAAACTCTTTGATATGCAGACAACCTGCTGTGTGTAAAAATGCTTCGTCTTGTGATGATTTAGACACCAACTGTTTGATCTCATTTATCTATCAAAGTCAAAACCAGAGTTTATAATTGATTATTGTTTATCGAAAACATCTTCTCACTTTAGAGAATTTTGTTTCTCTTCAGTTCAACACATACTTCGAGTAGAAGTAACTCCATGTGTTGCATAATGCAGAATTAGCTTATCCTTCATTATCCCTGGCAACATATGGAGATAGTATTGTGACTTATCTGAGAGTTCCCTTCCTGTTCCACAAAACAGCAGCTTATTTTAGCTTAATAAGCTTTGGCTTTTTGGCTAAGAAATTATATAAATAATTTAAATCAAATAAAATTTCACTGTGAGGGAAATTATACTGAGCAGTCAGTGTTTTTCAGTGTTTCTATAGCTTCAGTTGAAAGCAGTGAGACAAGACTCTGGTCCAACTTAGCGGCTCCCTGCTGTTTAAGCATTAGCAAAAGAGAAACTTAAATTGTTGCCAGAGAAGTGGATGAAAGCAATATTTGATATGCAGAGCCATTCACTGTTGACCACAAGCTGCCCAGTTTCCTCTTACGTCCAATGAAATCCTGCCTCAAGCTTGTGTCCAGACAAGTGCCCAGCCTGCTGCAACTGCCAACTGGCACACAGAGCAGCAGCATTATTCTGACCAAGCGACAGGGAGAGGCTCTGCGTGTGTGTTTAGGTGTGTGTTTGTGAGTGTGTTTTTGTGTCACAGTCAAATGCACACTCAGGCATCTGTGTCTGTGCCTGAGTGTTGGTGCATTTGTAACATTTTGTGCCTGCATGTGCATGTGCGTCTGTGTGTGTCTGTCTGTCCAAGTGAGCTGGCAGGTAAGAACAAGGCCATCCGCCTAGTGTTCAGTCTGCAAGATAAGCTCAACCCCCCCAAGCACCTTTATTAAGACGCTGAACAGGCTCAGAGCAAGTGGTCATCTGCTTGTCTAAATACAAACATGGATGGAATAATGAGAGAGGCTTTATCTCCTTCCGGAGACCGTTGAAGCCCGGGCTTTTGATGACAAGGCGTTGTGGGGGTTTGGATGTTTGGACAGGTGGGCTGGCGAAGAGATGACAGCTGGAGTTCTGTTTCCTCCTTCTCTGTGCAGAGGCTGTATTTGCAGAACGAGATAAGACATGATTTCTCTGACAAGGCAAGGGCAAGGCTGATGTGCTATACATTCTTGGTCGTACCCAACTGCGCTTGTGTGTTTGTGCGTGCATATCCTTACTTTTCTCCCAAGAACTTTTCAATGTGTTGAAGCTGAACAGAATACATGGTGAAAAACTAATTTTGGACATTACTTAGCCAACACTGCCCCCTGCTGGCTAGTGAGGGGCTCGTCAGAAACTGGTTTAAGACACCATGAAATCAGAATATAGCTGTGTTCTAATTCCTACACAAAGGCAACAAAGCAGCTAAACACAGCTGCAGAAGTTGATAAAGCTTTTATATATGATGTCAAATCAATGGACCATTAATAGAATGTACAGAGCACAGTGCATATCAGCGATTCCTAACCAGGGGCACTTGTACCCTCTGCAGTTGTTAGGGCATAAATGGAAAGCTCAACTAATTAACCTAACTAACTCAAGCACCTTGATTTAATTACAAGATATATCCATTTCCAGACTTCAACGTTAATTTATCTTTTTTTTTCCACTTGCCAGGTTGGTCAAGAAATCTCCTTGCCTGAAGTCAATTTTTACTTAACCCTAAACAAATTGTTTATTAGTGGTTATCAAACAACAACAAAGACAGAAGTTAATTGACATGTTTAATCTTAACTGCTTTACTGAGAAGTACATAGTTTTGCCCACATCCTGTAATGCCACCCAACTAAACCTATGTTTCAAGGATAACTGAAATGTTTGATGTTTGAGTGCTTGATCAACAACAACGTGGTTTTTTTCTTGCTCCTGGGCAACTGGGCAGTATTTATTGTTGAGCCCTGATTTATTTGTGTCAAATGGGACAGTAAACAAATACGATTACAGCTTGATGTGATGCTGATCGAACGAAAACCAGATAGCTGCTCATCAGCCTGAGTTAGTAATAAGACATCAGCACCGAGTGTTTCAACTGAGTGAGTGAATTCTAGTTAACAAGAGACTACAGAAGTTGGAATAGCTGGTTAAAGTAATGTGTAAATGTTGACATTATTAACAGTTTCTCATATCTTGCCAAAACCTTACAATTGGTGCACTGCCACTGTCAAATGGAGCACAACCATCAACTTTCACTTCTGAGTAATCTTTCTCTGTTATGTTCCTGTTTCACAAGGAATTACACAAGAAGTAGAGAAGTGTTAGTGGTGGGGTTTTTCATGACCTACAGTAAAGTGTGAGGTATTTATTGGGCATTTGGGCAGTAACGGTTCCTAATAGGGCTGCAAATGAAACTAATAAAAGTAAAATGTGTGACAAAACAGCATTAAAACACATTCATCTGGTAGAGACCCCAGCAAATGTCACATCATCAAGGTTTTAATATTTCTAAGTGAAAATTAAAATGGTGATGGATTCATTAATCATGAATCTTATTGCCAAATCTGTAAAAAAAAAATAATTGCAGTGTGATATTTTTCGTCTTTCTTTGTTATCTTTTCCTTTTTTTACAATACCGTCCAGTCCTTGTCCCTACTTGTTTTTTGGTTTTTTTTGTTTTTTTGTTTTTTTGTGCGCTCAGTTTGGTATTTTCCTGACCTTGAAATTTTCTTCGTCTTACTGTGTGGTATTTTGATGACCAGCGCAGAGAACACAGTGCACAGGTGGGAGGTTCATTCAAATTAGACAGCGTGAAACAAAGTGAGTTGTGGGTATGTTGGTCGACATTGACTTTTTGATGTGCTGACAACATGTCAGAACCACATCTGTTTCTGATGACAAGTCTTGCCACAGTCAATGCAGTGACTTTTGAGCAAACTGAACCTTTTGCACAAATGCATAGCAATATCAAAATAATGCTGAAAATGTAAACAAACTATCTTCATTCAACATTTACCATCCAGGTTTAATCAGCTTTTAAAAAAAAAGAACATTAGATGTGGTTTAAGCAGCAACTCCATTAAAGAAATCTGCATTTCTCTGTAAATTAATGGATGATTCTTACGGTATCTGATGTCCACAGCTGTGTGATACTGAATGAAAATCTTCTCCGTCAGTTCATTAAATCCCTGCAGCCATCTGAAGGCAGCAGGCAGATGAGATGATAAATCTGCAGCCGCTGATGTGACAAGTGTCGAGACAGAGCGCAGTGCCATTACACAGCGCAGCACTATTACACATGGCTGTTCACAGTGTTTACCTTCATTAAATTACATGCAAACAACATCAGGCTACTACAAAACAACCACGCACACCTGTACACACATCAGATACGTCAGTTACAACGATATATTTTGTGTGTTTCAGCTCATTAATTATGTAAATCATTGTCTCCTTTCCAAAACAAGCATAATGTCTGATGTTTTGTGGCTTCAACAAACAATTTTTTTATTATTATTTATTTGTTTTGCAATCGTAGTTATTGACTGTTGATGAACCCACACCATCTGCCTTTGGCTGCAGATTTGTGGTGCTGTGTGTTAACATTGTGCCACAAAGACAATAATATGATTTCCTGTCGGAGAGTTATTACTATCATACTTCACTGATGAGTACAGCTCTTTCAAAGCTATGAGACCAGTGATGTGACATGTTGGGACCACACCCTCCGATCTATCTTTCTAGTTCCCTCAGTCGTTTCTACTTTGCACTGCTGCACATACATGAAACAAAATATATTTAAATAGGTCCAAGGTGTTGCCCTTGAGAAAACAGCAGTACTTAAAGTAAAAGAAGTGTATTTACTGAATCAAAGATATAAAAGTGATATCATGCATTGACCAAACATTTGCCATTTATTGATGTGCCAAACAATAAAAGAAAAACTGTGGCCACGTATCGGCAGTAAAACTTGTGCTCTTCTTTAAACAGCATGCAATTTGTTTTCAGTTTTGTTTTAAAATTTTCTTTCCTGTAAACCCTCTTGATTTTCAAGCAAACATGAATGGCTGAACCGGTTTTCAGCTCCCAGATAAACATTGTATTGTTTTTGGCTGAGAACACAAGCGTAAAGAAAGTTTTTAGTCTTCAACTATATCATAACTATCATTCCATCTCTCTCAACAACTCCACTCCTCTTTGACCCCATTCAATCTTCTTCTGCAGGTGACTGGAGGGAGCAGCTACGTCCGCCAGTGACCAGGTTAAAGGAGTGTGTGATGGAGGTTGTGGAGAAGGCGAAGAGAGCCATGACCTTTGTGCTCCTGCAGGAAGCAGCCTGCAGCATACCACAGGGCTTCTTCCTCCAGCAAAGGCGAGACGTGGTCTTCAGTCAGGCAGTAGGTGGCCACACTGAGTTGATAAAGACTCTTTAGAAATCCTCTTGTCTTACTGTAGATGTCTACTTGTCTCAGTTCAGCTGAGGTTGAAGTTTTTCTCCTTTGTTCTTGTTCTTATCTAATAGTGTGTTCTTTGAGGCTCAAAGTGCAAAGCAATCAGTGGTGTACAATCTCCAATCTCATTTATCCAAACAGCATTTAGACTTTTTCCCAGACATTATTAAATATTTATATACACTAAAACTCAAAATACCTACCTTATTTTTTCTGGTAGGTGTGTAAATTTATCAGATTTTGTCTCTATAGACTATAAGCTGATGTGTGTGAGCCAGAAAATAGGCAGCAAATACTGCACAGATTACTTCACCAAACTCTAAACAACTACCAAAGCAGTGACAACATTCTTAATGAGTAGAGAATTACAACTCAAACGTCGCGGTATGAAAACAGCTGTGAGGCTGCAGCTGCAGCAGCTTCTGGGCTGTTTGTCCTCCCTCTCTCTCTCTTGTGTTGCAGCTGAATTATTCCAATTATTCTGGGCTTCCTGATTTACATGCATACAGTTTGTGGCTGCTTAGCTGCACGATTTACAGGAGATGTGGTTCAAATGTGTGCTTTTGTGTGTGTGTTTATTTAACAGCTGGCAGCCTTAGCCTGTGGGTTTGTCATGAGGCTGTATGCAGGAATGCAAGACAAAGGCTTCCTGAGGCAGCTCCACCTGGTTGGCCTGGTGGCCCAGTTTGAGAGCCTGCTCAGCACCTACAGTGAGTAAATGTGTAAGAGTAAAATCACAGCTGGCAACCTCATAACCTTCAGTCAGCACAGCTGTTTGCTTAATTTGCTTTCAAGGAAGGAAAACAGACTAATATAGTGCTTTGGTTTAGGTGAACCTGGCTAATGTGATGAGTGATTGTGATGATGTAACAAATCACTATAAGCAGCAAGGTGAAGAGTCGCTGCACTTCCTTTTTTTTTTTTTTTATGGCATAATACCTTTACTACATGCACTCATTAGGTTTTATACAACATGTTCCGGGAGTAGGCTGATATGAAACTAAATTAAGGGGAAGGCCCTTGAAAAATAGGAGCACACCTATACTCTCATTCATGCTGGTTTGCTAAAGCTCAAGGTCATTCATCATCCAGAATAAGGTGAATTTGGCTCGAATTTGAAATGTCAGAGGGTTGCTCTGACATTTCAGCCAAACTCACTGTGTTTTGAGTAGCTAAATAGACATGTGATGAGCAAGAACCAAATCTCTGCTAATCTTGTTGAATCAAACTGTTTAAGGTGAAGAGATTGGGATGCTGGAGGACATGGAGGTTGGAATCTCAGACCTTCAGAGAGTTGTGTTCCAGATCACAGAGGCCAAGACAGATGACCTCAGTGACCTCCAGCCTTTAGTGTGTGGCCGAAGGTGAGACATTATCTCCTTCTCTGTCTGCTTTTATTGTTTACACATGTTCAATTAGTCTGTGTGATAATTGGTATATCCTAAAGACAAAGCACTTGAGTACTCCAACCTTTAGTAGCATAGTTAGGTTAGGTGATTTTAGCCGTTAAAGGTCTTAAGACATCCCATCAGTAATGCGCTACAGCAATGTATCACTTTTATCAGTAAAAAGGTAATATTAACGCATTACTAAAAGGATTTTGGTGAAATTACTACATTTACTATGTCAAGAAAAGCGTTACCAACCGTCCTGGTCATCAACAATGTCATATGCAACATCAAATATGTCAAGTTTTTATCATTATGTTGTGCTAATGAGGCCTCCGGTGTGATTGAAATCCCGTTTACCAGCCTTGAACTTCAGTGTCTTTTTGGAGTAAAATAAATCTGTCATGATAAATCCAGTGCTGATTGTCCTCTGTGATTATTGATCTATTTTCCGTGTTGAAAACAGTTATTATTTTTGTCAGCAGAGCCTCAAGGGCTCTGGGCTATACAATATCACCCACCACTGGATTTGTAATGAATTGCAATAAACTTGAGCTTCGGTTTGCATGGATTCGCATATTGTCTTGCTATAGAGTCTCTGACCATGATTATTATAGGTATAAGTGATTTATCAGGCTCTTGTGGGACATTTCCCGACAACAGTGGGTCTGTTTCTGTAGACAGAAAATTAAAAGCAAAGCCTGGTACTGAGGGCCGTTATGGTGTGCAATGTTTGGGCCAAACAAATTCCCAAGTGAGCTGCAAAAATGAAAAATGAGTGTTAGGTCACTGAGTG